>NC_072411.2:89090151-89393181 GCF_028858775.2 Pan troglodytes
CCCTTAATTACACAATATAAAAAAATCAACTCAAGATGTTTTAAAGACTTAAATGTAAAACCCAAAACTGTAAAAACCCTGGAAGACAATGTAGGCAATACCATTCTGGACATAGGAAAGGGCAAGGATTTCATGACCAAGACACCAAAAGCAATTACAACAAAAACAAAAATTGACAAATGGCATCTAATTAAACTTAAGAGCTCTGCACAGCAAAATAAACTATTAACAGAGTAAAAAAACAACCTACAGAATGGTTGCAAACTGTGCATCTGACAAAGGTCTACTATCTGTATTTATGTGGCATTTAAACACATTTATAACAGAAAAATAAGCCCATTTAAAAGTGGGCAAAAGGCATTAACAGACACTTTTCAGAAGAAGACTTACCTGTGACCAAGAAACATATGAAAAAAGGCTCAGTATCACTGATCATTAGAGAAATGTGAACCAAAACCACAATGAGACACCATGTCACATGCCAGTCAGCATTGCTATTGTTAAAAAGTCAAAAAATAACAGATGCTGGTGAGGTTGTGGAGAAACAGGAACACTTATATGCTGTTGGTGGGAGTGTAAATTAGTTTGACCATTGTGAAAAGCAGCCTGGTGATTCCTCAAAGAGCTAAAAGCAGAACTCTCATTTAACCCAGCCATCCCATTACTGGGTACATACCCAGAGGAATATAAAGCATTCTACCACAAATACACAACGCATGTTCACTCCAGCACTATTCACAATAGTAAATACGTGGAATCAACCTAAATGCCTATCAGTGACAAATTGGATAAAGAAAATGTGATACATATACACCATGGAATACTACTGATGTAGGATTTTTCTTCTCAGTCATTTTGCAAGCTGGGGACTTCTGGCCAGTGACACCCCACCTGGGCCTCATTAGGCTATGCTACTGTGCCCTAGCTCACCTGTGTTATAGCTTGTACTCATGTTTGGCAGTTCCTGAGCTCTTGTATCTTGCCCAAGAAGAATGGGCATATGCTGGACATTGAAGGATGAGGAAAGTGGAGAAGAATTTTATTGATTGATGAAACAGCTTTCCGCAGAGTGGGGACGTGAAAATGGTCAACCAACCCGAAAGTGGGAAAGTCCCCTGGTGTGACTGGGTCCAGGATCTTTTATGGACTCAGAATAGGGAGTGCATGCTGATTGGTTTGTGAGTATGCAAAAAAGGGTAAAGCAAAGACAGCACTCAAAGGTGGGCATGACAGTGTAGAAAATCAATTAGGAAAGGGTAGGTGTATGTAAAATGGGTGAAGGTTGGGGATCAGTCAGAGGAAAGCATGCCAAACGGAAAGACAAGTTCTCAATCTGGTCTGAGGATTTAACTTGTGGCTTGGATTTAAACTGTTTTCGGCTTTGAGGTGGGATTTCACTGGGGACCCGCCCTTAACCTGCCTAGGCATTTGGCTGCCTCCTGACACTCTCACTATGCAACTGCAAAAAAGAATGAGGACATGTCTTTTGTGGAAACATGGAGCAAGCTGGAGGCTATTGTCCTTAGCAAACTGATGCAGGAACAGAAAACAAAATACTGCATCTTCTCACTTATATGTGGGAGCTAAATGATGAGAACTCATGAACACGAAGAATGAAACAGACATTGGGGTCTACTTGAGGTTGGAGGTGAGAGTAGGGAGAGAAGCAGAAAAAATAACACTTGACACTAGGCTTAATAGCTGGGTTATGAGATCATCTGTACAACAAACCCCCATGACAAGAGTTTACATACATAACAAACCTTCACATGTATTCTGGGACCTAAAGTAAAAGTTAAAAATAAAAGAAATCCAGATTTTATGCAGGTGTTAAGAAATATTAAAGAAATATTGCTCCATGGTTAAAATAAGACAGATGCAGTATGAATTGATTAAACGAAATAAATTACTCTTTACTTTGCTACCTTGAAGACTCTGTCTCCTTGTAGTCAAAATTACATGTAATGTTTCCTTGGTTTCATGTATGTGTATGGTTAGCTAAAAAGACCTATTAGTGTGCTTCATGTATGCTCTGTGTGTGTGTGTTTGTGTGTGTGTGTGTGTGTGTGTGTACTAATAGCCCTCTCTTCTATAGTATGTGGGATATTAGGAAGATAACTTCTAGTTAGGTAACAGCTGAATCTTCATGGCCTAAAAGCCAAAGGAGACTTCATATATCTCCAGCATTATTTGTGGATTTTATTTATTTTTGAATGTTATATTGTAATCTTACTTCCCCTGATGGCAGTAAGTAATGGATGGCAATAACTTTTCATTTCTTCTCCACAAATTGTTTGCATTATGTACTTCTCAACCTTAATCCTAATGCCAAACTTTTTTGGCAAATAAAATAATTTGCTTCAAAATATTTAAATCCTTTCCCCACAAATTGCTTGCATTTTGTGTATCTCAACTTTAATGCTAATGCTCACTTTTTCTGCAAATAAAATTAAAAATTTACTCTGAAATATTTTAACATTTTGCTCTAACTTGTCTTCACCATGACCGATATCATTTCTTAGTCATCAGTAGCCAAAAATCTATCTGCAGAACGTTTGAAAGTGTTTTCAGAAGCATACCATAAACATAATTTCTTCTCAATTTTTGTAAATAACCATTTCCTTTGAATAAAAATATCTACTTATTGTTGATCAGTTGAAAAATTCTGAAAAGTTAAAGAAGTAAATTAAAGTTACCTGTAAATTACATTGCTAATAGAATTTTAATATGTATTTATTTTTATATGTGTAGCATATATATTACTCACACAAAATTGCCTGTATTCATCAAACATAGATAGTGGGGTTATACCATACTTTTGAAAAAGTATTGAGTCTTTTCAATGATCAGTTCATGGATATTTTTACATGCCATTTAAAATCATTGTAAGATATGTATTATAACTGCATAATATTCCATCATGTAGATTTTTACCATGCCACTAAAGTGTAAATTAGTAATACTGTCAGTATTGTAACATTTTAAAAGTCTGGTAGATGGTCAGCTCAAAGGCATCCTCCAGGCCCTATCCATTAAGGCTCTATCCATCATCATGACTCCTGATTTCAATTGATTTGAAGTGTTTGCTAGTCACAGTGATCTGTGGGAGACAAAGGCAACAAAACAATCTTATCTCTAGGGCAAAATTTCTCAGCCTTGGCACTACTGACATTAACAATTCTTTTAAAAAATTGTCACATAAGAATTGTACATATTTATGAAGCACAACGTGGTTTGTTTTTCTGATACAGGTATACCTTGTGTGATGATGAAATCAGGGTAAGTAGCACACATATCATACAGTTATCATTTCTTTGTGGTGAAAACATTCAGATAACGTCCTTAGTAAGCTTTTTGGCTGGATAAGTCTTTATTGTGGGGGCTGTTATGTGCATTGTTGGATATTTACCAGCATCCCTGGCCTCTACCTATATGATGCCATTAGCATCTCCTATTCCCCACCCAGGTGTGACAATAAAAACTGTTTCTAGACATTGTCGATGTTTCCTGGGCAGAGTAAAGGGGAATCACACTGGATGAAGAACCACTATTCAAAAGCAATTGGTCTTTAACTGTCTGTACTCATAAACCCATGCAAGTGGTATAAATGAGGTTCTCTCTCAGGTGGGATCTTGAGAGACAAAACAAAAACATGGGGAACCACTGTTAACAAGATTAAAGTCGTGTTTATGAGATATACTTGAGCAGTTCATTACTCTTTATGTTCATAATTACATTTTAGCTCATTCCACTTTATTGTGAATAACTGTGAAAAGTTTGAGGGAGGTAGATAATTGAGGAGGGATTCAGGTCAATCATCTTATTTGAAAACAAAATTCAAAGCATGCGTTTGCCTCATGGTGATGAGCATTGTTGTTTACTAAAAACAGAGTTAATTAGCTTTTTTAAAATCGCAGATACTCTTTCTCTTGGTCTAGATCTTTATTCCCCCTTTTTTCTCATAAAACTGTATGCATTATAACTTAAAATGACCAACAGTCACAGTTGAAATTCAGGTTGCTGTGTATAGTCACGCATGTTATGTACTGTACATCCAGGAGCTGCTTGTCATTCAAAACAGTTCTGATGTTATTGTGTTTGCTGGAGTTGGGGGGACAACCTGCTGCAGTCTTGGGACATTTATCTAATTGTACTCCCTCTTCTACTGATAACTGCTGAAACTAAAATTCAGTGTTCGGCCAGGCACGGTGGCTCACACCTGTAATCCTAGCACTTTGGGAGGCTGAGGCTGGTGGATAACTAGGTCAGCAGATCGAGAATATCCTGGGTAACATGGTGAAACTCTGTCTCTACTAAAAATACAAAAAATTAGCCAGGCGTGGTGGCACGCGCCTTAGTTCCAGCTACTCAGGAGGCTGAGGGGGAGAATCACTTGAACCTGGAGGCGGAGGTTGCAGTGAGCCAAGATCATGCCACTGCACTCCAGCCTGGGCAACAGAGAGAGACTCCATCTCAAAAATGAAGGGGAGAGAGAGAGAGAGAGAGAGACAGGGAGAGAGGGAGGGAGGGAGGGAGAGGGAGAGGGAGGGAGGGAGAGAGAGAGAGAGGGAGAAATTCAGTGTTCTAAAATTCAATGATTTCTACTCTGTGACTATGCAAAAACATCTGCTTATTAACACTAACTGAAATGGCCTCTCACATTTTAGGGTGTAATTTGTTCACATATCTCATAGGATTGTGATTAGTTTAGAAACTGTTTCCCTGTACAAGGATATATTTCTTTCCTCAGCCCTTTTCTGCCTATAAAGCCAACTTTCTCCGCTAAGCTCATTGGAACCCTCATTCTATTTTGTGACTCTGGATTTGCAATTAAAAGCCAATTAGACCTTTCAACTATATTTGCTGTATTTGTGTCTTTTGACAGTTCCAAGTCACTACTTGCTATTCTTTTGGCAACAGTGTAAATTTTCTGTTAAGAATCTACCAGACATTGCCTCTTCTCTACATATGCTTGAGTAGGGCTCCTCCATGACTCAGGAGTAAAGCATGGTACCTGGCCCTAAAATAATCATTGCATTATATTTCCCTGGCTTCAATGGTAGGTTAAGGATAGACATACAAGTCAATCGAAATCATCAGGAAACAACGAGACTTCTGCTACTTCTATTCTTTCTAAAAAGGGGAAGACAGACACAAAACTACAGGGCATTTGCCAGGAACTTCGGACAGTAGAATGCAGGTGGTAAAGAGATAAATTTTAAGGATAATGATTCACTGTAGATATCAGAAATTGTTAGATACATCCACTTTCTCCCACTCCTGTTTATTACCTCAATTTATTATGCTCCCACTGTGTATATGGTGTAGCACTAACATCTGTGTGTATTAGATGATTAACTGAAAGATAAAAATCTTTTCAATAAGGAAATTTTTTCAAACAAGGATATTGAATTTCATTCTGGTATGTGAAGTGAAATGGAAAGTGAAAAATGTAAATATAGAATGGCAATGGTTTAATTTGATATAGCTTGACATTATTGGGAAACATTATTTGTGCTCATGTTTTTTTCTTCACTGTGAGAATTGAACATACACATAATTCTTACTGGTTTGTACTTTTAATCAAATGGGTGATGGGGAGGATAGAGTTTGAAGGAAGTTCCATGATTATCAATGGTTAGCAAGAGGGCACCGAAGGTGAAATAGACTTGAGTACATCTAAAGATGCCAGGAATCTGAGAACTAAGCTTAATTGACAGTATTGCCTATCCAGCTATTTGGATGATTATGTTTGCCATACATATTGATGTGGTTTGGATTTGTGTCCTTGCCCAAATCTTGTGCTGAATTGTAATTCTCAGTGTTGGGAGTGGGCCCTGGTGGGAGGTGATTGGATCATGGTGGCACGTTTTCCCCTTTGGTGCTGTTCTCATGATAGAGTTGTCACAGATCTGGTTGTTTAAAAGTGTGTGGTACTGCCCCCTCAGACCTCCTGCTCTGGTCATGTAAGATGTGCCTGCTTCCCCTTTGTCTTCTGCCATGATTGTAATTTTCCTGAGGCTTCCCCAGAAGCACAAGCTGCAACACTTCCTTTACAGCCTATAGAACCGTGAGCCAATTAAATCTCTTTCCTTTGTAAGTTACCCAGTCCCAGGTATTTCTTTAAAGCAATGCAAAAATGGACTAATACATATATATAGTAGACTTGTAAACAATATAGTTGAGTAATAACAAAAAAACTTGAAAAACTTAATTTTTCTGAGTGAATGTCAATATAACAATACTTCCATAATAATACTTGGTTTAATTGTGTCATGTCAATGAAATCTGTTTATTATGAGGTAAAACTATGGCTCCTGATCACAGGACATGCTATAGTATAAAAAGCACATGAATCTGGAATCTTCATTCCCAATCTTAATTCCATTAATGATATACTATATCACCATAGTCACTTATTTCCTCATTTGCTTGTAAGATGTGGATAAAAATTTCAAGCATTTTTATGAGAAGAAAATGTTTGCAAAGTTGGTCAAGAAATATGAGCTACATAGAATTATTAAGTATTTTATGTCAGTAAAAGAAACGAAGTGATCAGTTGTGAGATTCTCTAAATAAATTTTTCTATACATTACGTTTTTTGAAAATTTGGTAGAGTGATTAGAGAAACTCAATATTTTTAAAGATTTCTCAGCCCCCCAAAAGGAAAATGGACCATTTGTTTTACATCACCCATTTGTTTCAGAGTGGAAACAGCTGAAGCATCATGCAGCCAAAGAATCATGTCATACTTCTGAAAACTACCCTGCATACTATTCCAAATAAGAAATAGTCATTTAATCATAGAATCTTAATTCTGAGAAACATTTTTTAGGCCACTAAAAAAAGTTTTATAAATGAGGAAACAGAAGATAAAAGGCTTACTGACTTATAGTTTTCTCAGATACTTCTGATTTCCAATTTTAGTTTTATTCACTGTGAAAAGTAAATAAACTGTGTTCTAAATTCATTGTACACCAAGATTTAAGGGTGTTTGGACTCAATTTTTGGGCAGTTGAAGAAAGTGCTCAGAATTTGGTGATATCCCATAATCATTTTGAATATACATATACTGTATATGATTTTCGAGCAGTAATATTTACAAAATTTCACCACTGTAGCTTTCAGGCCATCATATCATCAATGGTCTGTCAACCTGGTACCACAACTTAAATGAAAGATACTTGAAATTGTTGTAGCATTTTTTCTGTGGACAACTGAAATCTAGCAAATTAATTAGACAAAACGGCTACATTTCAGGGCATTATGCTTGTGTCACCAAGACCTGATTCTCATTTTAAAAGAATATGCATTACAATGAGAAACCAAATGTTTTATAGTGATGGTATCAATTAGGGTTCAGTTGCAGATGTCAGGAATCATGTTTGCCAGTTTAAGTAGAAAGACAGTAAACTTTTCATTGTTTAAAGATTATGGGTGAATAGTTCCAATAAGACCTGAGTATTTGAAAATATAGTGATGTAGAGGAAGGTAAGAATTAAAAGACATAGAGGAAGGAAGAAAATAAGGAAGGTATAAAGGAGAAAAGAAAGGAGGGAAGGATGTAGGAGATGTTGGTATCCCTGCCAGATCCTTTTTATTGGATGAGGAAGCCATCCTCCAGCTGTGCAAGTGTTGAGCTAACTCTGGAGAATTGTCCTTGGCTGACCCGATTCTCATGGGCTAATTCTTGTGAGGTTATATGCCTCCCTGGGGCAGCCAATGAATGACTTTACAAGGTACAAAGGCCCAGCCCTCTTGCTTCCAGGTGACGCAACTCTGTCAGTGTGATTTACACTCTGGACTAGACTTTCCCTGAGGCCACATGGTTGCCAGCTCTTTCTCCTTTCCTCTCCTTCCCATCTTCTCATACAGGTTTTTCCTAAAGAGTACTTCCACACAAAATCATATGTGCCTTAAACCCTGTCTCAGTCCCTGCTTCTCGGGAAGCCTACTTAAGAGAAAGGAAAAAAGAAATAGAAACAGAAAGCAAACAAACCTTGTCATCCGGCCTTGAGAGACATTTATGATACCATTAAACCCAGGAAAATTATATTACATGCCTTTGTCTTCCACTGTAATTTACTAGAGAACCTAGTCTCTTCCCAACCATTCTTTAAAATTTTTCACTGAAAACTCAATATGAGCACCCACTTGTAGCAAATATATTCAGATCAATTCTACTGCCAAATGCAGATTTCTCATGAAACTCACACAGAAGGAACCAGAAAAGGAACAAACTTGATTTCTTTGTTGAAGCATATTGATTTCATTTGAAGGGATTAGTGTTAGAATGAATAGAGGTTATTCTTACTTTATCCAGTGGATCTGAATAAATACAATGAAGCTTGTCATGCGAGTAGGTTAAAAAAAAAAGAGAAAGCTTCAGAGAGTGTTTACCTAAACACATGATATTCGTGCTGATTAATAAAAAGAAGACAGAAGACAGAAGGTACATTTCTAATACGATGAAGCATTTATCCGACATTCTAAGGGCATTTCCATGTTATTCCCTCTGTGTGTGTGTGTGTGTGCATGTGTGTGTGTGGTGGTAGGCAGAATACTACCCTTCACCCCAGAGATGTCCATGTCTTGATTGTGGAGCCTGTTACTAGGTCAGGTTACATGGCAAAGGGAAATTAAGGCTGCTTATCTGCTGAATTTAATGTGGGAGAGTGCCTGGATTATCCAGGTGGGTCCAATGTAATCGTAAGAGTCCTTAAAAAAGGAAGCAGGAGGCACATTTGCCTTAAATTAATGTTAAAGTGGTGCCATGAAGATGGCAGGGGGCCACCAGCCAAGGAATGCTGGCAGCCTTTAGAATCTGGAAAAAGGAAGGAAATGGATTTTCCCCTAGAGCCTGCAGAAGGAATGCAGCCCTGTTTAGATTTGATTTTGGCTTAGAAGACCTGTCAGACTTCTGACCTACAGAACTGTAAAATAATTTGTTTTGTGTTAAACCACTAAGGTAATTATAATTTGTTATAGTAGTGATGGGAACCTAATACAGTGTGTTTTTAAAAATGTTATTGTATTTTTTCCAACTATAACAATAGTTAAATGAGCACATGGTTGTTCCTATAAAAGAGAGAGATACAGAAAAATGTAATACATTTTCTTCTTTCAGCATCAGCACCTGAGCTAAGCAATGTTTCATGTCCTTCTCTAATTTTGCTATTGTTGTACAAACATAGTCTTGTGACCACATAGTTATTTTTATAATTAATTGTTTGCAAAAAATGGGATTATCTCTTCTTTTTTTTCACTTAAACATAATATGGGCCTTATTCCAGGTCAACTGGTTTAAAAAATCTTAACCTTTTGTTTTTATAGTTTTGAAATTTTCCATAAGGTTGATATAGTTTACTCCATCATTTCTTATTGATGAATATTCGTATTTCTAGTTTTTGTTGTTGTTGTTGCTATGTGTTTTTTTGCCATGATATACAATGCTGTAATTAATAATGCTCCTGTGTGCATATTTATATGTGCTGAAACTTTTATATTTATATAATTTGTTTACTGAAAATGAGAATGCTAAATTTTGTTTATTTTTTAATCTGGCACTTATAGGCCAAGTATATCATCAAATGTAACAAAGATAATCTCTAAACCTCACTCTAAAATTAACTTTATCCTTTTATTTCACTACATTTAGGATTTCAGCTACTAACATGCAAAAAGAAAAAATCAACTGGTGTTTTTTTCTCTTATTCCCAAACCTATATTATTAAAAAATACATTAAAAGTGAGAGAATTCTCATAAAGATGAGCAGCAAAGGAAAGCAAAATGTCTACGTATTTTCTTCTAAAATTCTAAGATTACTTGAGGATGTAGCATTAATTATCAATCTCTAGATCGTACTTGCCACCAGTAGTGGTGGGTTTTTTTTTTTTTTCCCTGCAGGGAATAAAAACGTGCTGAGACCTCAATGGAAACTAAGCAGGAAGAGGTGTAAGGGAGTACATATTTAGGGAAAATTAACTAGAATTTAGAGCTTCCCTACTAGAAAAGTTGTGAAATAAATTACAATATCAAAACAAACGCAAGTTTTACAGGCTCTGATATGGGGAGTAAGCTATGACATCTATGGTACCTACCATGCTGGGAAGGGGAGGCCATATTTAGTAATGGTATAATCGGTATGTGAAATAACATGGTGGGACTGGAAAAAGATTTCAACATTTGCTGTCGTTTTCTGTTTAAGTTTCTTCTATCACCTAGCGCTTCCAGTGCCCATGGATGAGATCTTTGGTAGGTCTCATACTTTGTATAAGTCTCTTAAGTTAAAAAAACAAAAAAAGTTTGCTTCTCCCTCCTAATCAGAAAACCCCACTCATTTCAATGATTAAAATTCCAATCCCATGTAATGGGCAAATGATAGACTTCATTGTGCATTCATCTCTCTCTTCCAGTGCTAATGCTCATTCCAGCTAGAGGTTTGCATTAGGGGTGGGGAAAGGTGATGTCTTTATGTTCATCTGTATCTTCTTAGCACTGCTACTCCTATCCAAGTCTCTGGACTGCTGCTGCCTCTGCCATGGTGGGAGTTTGGAAGGGAGGAGAATTAAGAGGTTGGAAAGGTCTTATGTGACCAGCTTAGGTAGTATCTGTTGTTGATTTTCTCTGGACTTGACTATTGTTTAAAGTGACTCTCTCATGGCTGTTCAGCAAACCACTTTGTGATTTTCCTGAAGCTCTTTCTACGTGGATAGAAATTCTCCTTCATCTATTCATTTATGATTCCCATACAGCCTTTGTACCTGGCTATAAACCTTTAGCCTCCCTTGCTGAGATTATTTTGCCCTTCACAGGAAGCCCTCTTGGTCATGATTCACAACCTCTTAAGGCTATGTCTGTCTCCCATGGACCCACACGTTGTCCTTGGGAAACCTGGCCCTAGACCCACTGTGACATGAGTCATCTGCTTTCCTAACCAGCCCTGTACTCTGCAACCACATGCTGTTTTAGTCAGACTCCTGCCCTTTACACAGCCAGGCTTGAGTTGGAGACTAGACTAGATGTCCTCAAACTCCAGGGAACTTTGTTTGTCAAACTCCTCAAGAAACAGTCTCCTTAATGTCTTGCTCATCTTACTTCCGATGGGGGCAAACTCCCTACATGTCCCCACATGCCTTCTCCAGCCCTATAGCAACCATCTCTAAAGAAATCTTTCTGTTCTCCAATGTATGCGTGTGCCTCTCCAACTACTTTAAAAAGTCAGAGGTGAGTGGAAATCTCACGTTAACAAAGCAGATTCACAGATGGCTCTTTCACAATCCTGCTTAGGTAGTCTAGTATTTCACATTAGAAAATTAAAGCATTTGGCACCTACTGTCCTGGACTTCAGTGGAAACCAACAGAAACAGTCCCATTCAATATCCTATTACTTTGGTCAGACTTGTGGATCCTGGAAAGCACAGCCAGTGGCTAAAACTCTAGAAAATGAGAACCAGGCCCTGGAGGTGATGTGGCTGGCAGGAATAAAGCAAAATATTGGAATATCATTCAAATAGGCTGACGTTCAATGCAGGATTCCAGTGTTAAAAGAGGTGGTACAGTTGGAAATTTAGAGCAAAAACTAGTT
Organism: Pan troglodytes; assembly: GCF_028858775.2. Lineage (NCBI taxonomy): Eukaryota > Metazoa > Chordata > Mammalia > Primates > Hominidae > Pan > Pan troglodytes. The sequence goes on from NC_072411.2 coordinate 89,101,740, forward strand.
ATAAGTCCTGGGCAAATATAGTAGATCTGGGAGGGAAAAATCAGCAAGCTTGTGTCCAGGCTGCTTATGGCACACACTACACGCTAGTTGTTAATATACTTATATTAGTATATTATTATTAATACTGAGAATTAATTTTATACCAGTGGAAGCTAGAGATTATCATCTATATGGTGCTTATTTTGAAAAGTGTCATTGGTTAAATATGATTATGGTCACATACAAGGATCATATATAGATTTAAAATAGTTTTTATATCAGTTATTTGACTGTGGTATTAGACTCAAAGTAATGATTTTGAAATTGGAAACTGGCTTTTCTATTGTTTCAAGGACTATATGAGCTGAGTCTGTTCTCAGGTATTAATGATACAGGTGTTGAGTTTCTGCACTTTTTCCAGGTACTTTGCTGGGTGCTGATAGAATGAGGATGAGCTTCTGCCCCTGTGGAGCTCAGTCTAAATTGAGGTGTCTCTGAGGTCAGGTAGAAGTGAATGATGTTACTGCTACTGTTTTGTCCTTGTCTTCCTAGACTCTTTTCCTTTTGATCCTGTTATATTTATGAGTATCTTTAATTTAAAAGGAGCAAGGACAGACAGAATTGGTTAAACTGAGGTAAATTCTGACACATTTTAAAGCTTGGATGAAAGTTACATAAGAATCTGGATACAAAAAAAGGAATAAGAATTATTAGAGATTATAAATCACCAGTGCTCCCATTTGTATGAAATTGTGTTCTAAATTATTAATTTTTATATTAATTGAATCAGAAAAAGTAGCAGAGTTTAATTGCTTTCTCTAAAATCTCTAAAATTAGGGGAAAAGTTTTTTCTTGTCTTAACCTTCTTACATTTCATTCTATTCTGTTTTAATGTTTGCTTCATTTCCAGACCAGCCTGTGGCAGAAGGCCAGCTGCAATCTGAAAGAGATCAGTCACGGTCTTTAGTGTATTAAGAATATGTTCATATTAATAGATTTCCTCTAAGGATATCTTACATCACCATTCGTGAGCCAAGTTTAAAATATTGTGTATAATATTTTGAATACTGAGATTTCATGGAGACAACAGGTGCCAGTCTGTATATGTGTGCGTCTTCGATTGCTGTCATTAAATGGGTTTAATTCCATTGAGTTTGAAAGTGACTCTTTGTTTTTGAGTCTCTATAAATTAAAATACTAAGCGACTAAGCATCTTCAGAATTTCTACTTTTTGTTGCTGTAACAGTATACTGCATATCAGTGTACATTTGTTAAAGGTAAGCCTGCTTGGGGCAAAAGACGCAAAAGAACACAGGTGCGATTCTGTGCTGAGGTCAGAGATAAAGATTGGATTTCTTCAATCCTATTCTTGGAAATAGAACTTATAAATCTTTAAGGTTGGGTGGGGCCTTAGAGAACATGTAATCTAATCATCTAATTTTACAGATGAGGAAATTACACCCTATAATGGAAACTTAACCTTTCTTTGCCCAAATAGTTTTTGGAATATTATTAGTACTGAGAATTAATTTTATACCAGTGGAAGCTAGAGATTATCATCTATATGGTGCTTATTTTGAAAAGTGCCATTGGTTAAATATGATTATGGTCACATACAAGGATCATATATAGATTTAAAATAGTTTTTATATCAGTTATTTGACTGTGGTATTAGACTCAAAGTAATGATTTTGAAATTGGAAACTGGCTCAAAACTGTGTTTACCCGCTCCACTGTAATATAATTTTAAACTAACATTTCTGAAGGAAACTGAACAGTCTAATTGTGCAGTTTTCTTGGAAATGATTGGTTTAAACTTAAGTAAGTGAATTTAATTAAAATATAATTAAAATTTAATTACAAAGTAAAATTAATAAATATTTAATAGTTAAGTCTAATTATTTGATATCTGGAATAGAAATCAAGGATCTACTATTCTCTACATAGGTTAGACAAAGACTGCCATATGACTGGGAATATAATTATTGCGTGAATGGTTGGAAGGGTTCACTGCCTTGGACCCCTTTTCGTATGGGCTGAGAGGCCTGTCAGTTTCAGGCTGTAACCCCTCACTAGGAAGCTGTCTGAGATAACAGTGCAAATACAATAGTTTATGGTCCATCTAAGGGTGGAAATTAATGAGACAGGCAGACAATCAGGGGAGGACACAGTTTACTTTCCCTTGGAAATTGACATCCTGAATATTTACAATTTATTTATGATTTGCTCAAATGGAAACAGCCTTATTTTTTCATACCCTATCCTTTTTAGTTACTTTTTGATTCTCTGAATCAAGAATTGCTCTTTGCAAAAGAGGAAAGTAGAAACCCACCCCTGTGTTACGTCTTTTGACCACAATGGTAATCATTCTTCCAATTTTACTCTAACATTCCAGATATCTTAAGCATAAAGATCTTTAAGGTATTGTGTGCATATGTGACAGTTTTATGTGAATCTATTTAAGATTTTAAGAGCAAGGAAAGATTCTGAAATGCTTCTTTTTCTGCCATTGCAAAACTGACATGTTAATCTTTTATCTTTGTGACAGATGCTAGGAGTGTGGCAGCATAGATTGAATTTTCTTTTAGGCAGGCCTCCCAGTTCCAGAGAATGAATACAGTACTAAAAATAAACAGTAGTACAATGAGAATATTTGTAACCTGGCAATTTTACATTCAAAGAGAGAGTACGTAAATGTATTTAAGAAGGAGCTGAAACAGACTTCTTTTAAGATACATGTATATATAATGTTGCAAAATGATTTTTAAAAATATGCAACTGAAAATTGCAAATGTAGTTTGAACTCATAAGTATTGGGGTGATGGGGAAGGAATAGATCTTGTTGTGTACTTACTATATGCAAGGTAAAGTGTTAGGTGCTGTGCAAATATTGTTTCCTTTAAATTTGACAACATCCCTGCACATATGAAACAATTGCCTTTGGCTGTCACATGAGGAATTGGAGTAACAGAAATTAAGTAACTTGCCTAGCTAAAGTCATAGGTCATGTAAAGATGGAGTTAGTATTGTAGATCAAGTTTGCCTGATTTGAATAGGGGAAGATGGGTGTGGGATCACTATTTTTTTCTTTTGTTCAGTAAAAAGATTCACTACTTAATCTGAAATTTTTTCGGAGTACTATTGATTGGCATAGCTTGTAGCTCAGCCACAGGCACAGGTTATACATGAGGCATAATGGAAGCAATAATTAATGGTACAGGATCTAATATGACACATTTCTTTCGCTTAAATCCTCGTCTTGAACACATGGACACAGGAGGGGAACATCACACACCAGGACCTGTCGGGGTGTGGGACGCTAGGGGAGGGATAGCATTAGGAGAAATACCTAATGTAGGTGATGGGTTGATGGGTGCAGCAAACCACATGGCACATGTATACCTATGTAACAAAACTGCATGTTCTGCACATGTACTCCAGAACTTAAAGTATAATAAAAATAAATCCTCATCTTATCCATTACCAAAACTCTCCATTCTCTAGAAAGCACACCTCAAATATATTTGTTTCTACTGTTTTGTTTTTATGAACCTGATCCAAATCACCATCACGATATTCTCAAGATTCTTGTTGATGACCTCAATATTCCCCTCTTTGGTCTTCCTGCTTCCATTCTGGCTACCTCCAATGTGTTCTCCAGGGTTTAAATGAAGAAATTGTTCTAAGTGTAAATTAGAACTTCCTGATTGTAACTTTTTATTGTCTTCTCAATCTGTTTAGAATAAAATCAAACGTTCTTAATGTGGTGGACAAGTCTCTTAGTTTTATGGCTTTTGGCCACCTCTCTATGTGCTTATCTAATATCACTCTCCTCAATATTTCTTATACTTTAGCCACACTTGGTTTTTTTTTTTATATATACCAACCTTTATTCTGCCTTAGGAGCTTGTGTATGTCATGATTTCTGCCTGGAAGATTCTATCCCATTATTTCCATAATCTAAAAATAATCTTTTCTATGGCTGGTTAGCTTGAATGTCAACTACTTAACTACTCAGAGAGGTTTTCTTTGATTATCTAGACTAGTGTAACTCCCATTGTGCTTTTTCTTAATAGCATTTAAAATCAATTTGTCATATTATGGAGATTTTTTGTTTGTTTATTTATGTACAGACTATACTAAACTCTAAGTTCAAAGACAATATACTTTGAGTTTACCACAGTGTATTCTCCCTTTAATTCAATGCTGGGCACAAAGGTTAGGGTTCAGTCCATATTAGTTGAGCAAATTGAATAAAATCAGCATAATCAACTTTACTTGTTTATTCTGTGATTCTTAATAAAATGAAAACCTGTGGATCAATTGTTATATACATTAATTGGTCACTTAGTTACATCATAACAAGGGAAGTGTTTTTTAAGAGTGAAAGGTATCATGCTGTAAGGAAGACAAAAGATGGAGCAACTGATTTTTGCCTCAGAAAAGAATTCACTGACATGGTGATGTAAACTAGGTTTTAATGATGAGTTACAATTTTTTAGGTTAAGAAAGCTAAATAGATTTTGGAGGATATTTGAGAGAATGGGAAGGTATAGACTGGCTAAATAAAAAGCTTCTGGGTGCAAGGTAGGAGCACAAGCTGGTTGGAATAATGATGGAAGAGGAGCCCCAAAGTAAAATTGCTTTGAATATGCTTCTATTCGAGAATATGAAGTTTCCAATAGGAAAGTGACATGATCCCTATTGCTTTATAGGAAGGTAGTGTGTGAGTAAAATACAATGAAATTGGGAAAAACTGGTGAGAACAGTTAGGATGGTATTAAGATATTCCATCCAAGAAATGCTGGAAGACTTAGTTGGTTGATTAATTTTGTTTTAGCTATGCAACAGAGATGATAATATCTGCTGGAATATGGAAATTCTGACTTCAAAAGAAGTAATTAGAAGTACTTATATATTATTTATCTGGGAATGTTTCCATCTATATTCTTTGTCAGTCATGTGTTTGATTTTTAAACATTTTTCTTTAGTATACTTTTTTCTAGAATACATTACATTTGAAAATAGGGTACTCCTCTAACAGAGTTTATATTTATTATGCAAGTGCCAGGTACAATGAAATGAAGAACATGGTAAATTCTACAGTATTTGAGAATAGGTGGCAGAGAGACTTTATAAATCATGTGATACTTGAGCTAAGACCTAATACATGGGGGCAGGTTCACTTCAGGCAGAAGGAGCAGCTTAAGCAAAGGCAAAGAGGCATGGTCTGAGCCAGGAAACACAATTAATGTAATATGCCTGAACTACAGAAATAATAGAAGTGAAGATTGTCATGTGTCCATTGATTGTGGACTTTGGTTGAGCAAACGGGAGCTTGGATGAAATACATTAATAATTTTTTTACCATTTTTGGACTCTGAGCGTGTAGTCACCTAAAAGTGAGACTGCAGACATATACATATAACTGAGCAAGTTATAGCTATTTAAATGCTATTTCAATAGCTAGATTCTTACCACCACAAATATTCTAAATGTTCTCTTTTTCTCATTGCAAACCTCAACCTTCAAACCCAACCTTACCTCACCAATGTCTTGTGATATATGGCTTTGAAGAGGGAGCCATCTGACAAGACATGATGCAACTTCCTATCTCCTGGCTTCAAAGCTCCTCCTCCTTTTGCCTATCTGACCCCCATCCTATGCTCTCTTTTCTGATCTGTTATCCCCATTACACTACTCTTTGAAGGAAAGAATAAATCTGCCATCACTAGTTTTACCTCCCACTCACCCTTAACCTCTTGCAATCCAGTTACTTTCCTTACTGCTCTTTGTAATTATTTTTGTAATTCCTCAAATTCCAGGGTGAATTAACTTTTTTCAGTCCTTCTAAGTTTTAGGCCCACTTGTTGACTCTCCATTCCCCCTTGGCCTGCATGCATGACAACCTCCTTGTTTTCTTTATTCCCTTTTTGACATCTCATCTTTTGTTCTTCCATGTGGATTAATCCTCAGTTATTTCCTTTATTCAATCTCTCTTTTTCTGTAGATTCTCAATTAACCTTTTTTTTTTTTTTTTTGCTGTATGGATAATTACCAGATTAATATCTATAAATCCAATTTATCTCCAGGGTCCAGATCCACATTTCTAAACTTCTGGTTAAAAATGTTTTCGTTCTTCTGTATTCTGTTAGTTCTTCAAACTCAAGCAGTATTGCAGATTTTAAGCCAATAACTCTTTCTTCATTCTGTCAGAGAACCAGCAATTTCCCAGTTGTTCATGCTTCTCAGGCAAGCTACTTTCTCTTCTTAGTCTATCATGTGTAATACTGACAATTGAATATTGAGGCAATTTCTTTCACTGAGCTTATTTTAGTTTCTTCTTTCATTCTCATTGCTGTACTTCGGCTCATAGCCTTATTTCCCCTTGTCTACAAAAGCATGATGCCATGCTCACGTGCCATGCTAACATGTTCTCACTTGATCCTTTGAATATGCTGAAGCCAGACTATTTTAGACCAGTGGGGGAAAAACATCCCACCATTCCCCAGATAAAAAAAATCTTCAATGGCTCCCTAATTCCTACAAAATTTAGAGAAAACTTCCCAGACAATATTTAAAAGTTCCCTGTTAAATTTTGTACTTGCCTATAAAAATTATAACTTCTGCTTTTACTTAAGTTATTTTAAAAACAATCCCTTTATTTTGTTTATGGATAGTGTATTAATAATCTATTGCTGCATAACAAATTAACCCAAAATTTAGCAGCTTAAGAAATACAAATATATTACCTCACAATTTCTATGGCTTGGGAATCTGGGCATGGCTTAACTGAGTCTTCTCCTTCATAGCCTTTGGTGAGGCTGCAAGGTACTGTCCAAGGCTAGAGTATCATCTGCAGGCTTGTTAGGGAAAGGATGCATTTCCAAGCTCATTTATTTAGTTTTGGTAGGATTTAGTTCTCTGAGCGTTGTTGAACTGAGACCCTCAGTTCTTTACTGGATGTTGGCTGAGGGCTACTCTCAGTTCCTTGCTATATCATCTCCTCCAACATGTCAATTTCCTTCAATCACAGCCATCAAAAGAGATTTTGCTAGGAAGATATAATCTATTCTCTTATGCATCCCAATCATGGAAGTGTCTTGTCATCCTATCACCTTTGACATTTTCTATCAATTAGAAGCAAATCACAGATTATGCTGATACTAATGGCAAAGGAATTACATAAGAGTATAAATAGCATGAGGAAGGGATAATTGAGAACATCTTAGAAGTCTCCTGGCACAGACAGATTGGATTCGTAAATGCATGCAAGCAGCAAATGGATAACATCCTTATTACAGCCCCAGTGAGGGGTGGTCTTGATAGAAAATGAATAGGGAAAATCCTTTCAATGGCCAGAAGTTCACATGATACACCTGGTTATCTACTTTTTGTGGAAGGAGAAATGGCCTGAGATTAGGTTTGTATAGACTTATGAACAGTGGCAAATGACTTAGCCAACTGTTCAGGAACCTGGAAGGAGACTATTTGGATGACTGAGGACAGAAATCTGGACAGAAATGGGACAAAGGCATTTGGTTGTATATGTGGGAGTACGTTTTAAAATCTTTAATTAAATATTAATGCCAAAATCTTTAATTAAATATTAATGCCAATAAGAAAGCACCTACAAGATAAGAAGCCCTAACCAACAAAGTAGACAAAAAGACTTGGACATCAACAAAATTTGCCACCAGCCATCCTGGTAATAGCATGATAGGCACCCTAGTGCTAGCATATGTGTGAAGAGGTGCAGTGGTTGGGATAGAAGCTATGCATGAATCCAACAGTATGGACTCTAACATGCTAAGACTGCTCTACCTCCTATTGTCACAAAATAACCACCCTGTCAGTAACAGAGGCCGAGACTAAGTCCCTGATTATGGCATCAACCTCTGAACAGACTAACTGCCTACTTTGTGTCAAGTAGAAAACATTGAACCCTTTCATTCATAGAAAGGCCAGTGATGACTGATAATAGCAGAAATGTATTTTGGGGATGGGTTTGCATTTCCAACCTGTAGGGCCTCAGATCACACTAATATCTAAGTTAGGTTTACACAGTGTTTGATGCACCAGCATGAACTCCTAACAACACCATGTCCATCCAGACGACCCATTGTTTGTCAAAGGAGGTGTGAGAATGGGCCCATTACTGCTGTGGTCCACATCTAATGACAAATGGATGCATGAATATAAAGTTTTTCTTTCCTGGCCCAACACAAGGCCATTCTGAAGTCTCTTTATAGTTCCAGAGCTCCATATGGGTCAGCTGAAGCTGTCTTTGGGACTTCATTGCAGCTCAACTTCTTCCTCTTACCTGTCCTGCTATGGCTCTTCCCATTTCCACATAAGTTTTTGTTTCCAAAACTCTTCTTAATACACATTCTGCATGTTAATGTTTATCTCTGTCGGTGTCTGCTTCCTGGGATATACAATCTGGCCCATCAACATGCTAGCAAAGATTTCATATTAAGGAAAAATAGTAGGAAACATAGTCGCATTCCAAAGTATTATGATTTTAAGGAGTTCAAGAATATTTTTATCGTAAAACGTCTTATGAAGATATTCATAAAATAAATGGATTCATGAAATTATAGTGTCAGCCTATAATTATAGTTCTAAAATAGGTTGAATAGTTGAAGTGAGATTTTATGGAATAAATAGGCAAAGTATTTCACTAACTTTGAGATGTTTTGCAGTAAAAAATGTTAACAATAGAGATTTTTAAAATTCTAGAATTGACAATTAGTTGTGGCTACATTTATATTTGAGGAGAAGTAAAAAACTGACAAAATTTACAATGTTGTAAACATATAGGCAGTCATTCTGATTTTTTAAAAAAATAATTAGTTGTGGGGTTTTTAGTTGATAAAATGTAGATCTCATTTTAAATAATATGAAATAGTTTTAAAATTCTATTTACAGTCCTTTTGCTATGTGATCTATCATCATTTTATATTTTGAATACTTTTCTGTTATATTTGTCACAAATCTCTGTTTCTCTGATGCTAAGATAATGAATTGATTGACAGTTTTTATTGTATTGTGTTTTCTCAGCTGAAAGAAAAGAGTTTATCTCTCTTATCCCACAATACACTCTCTGTGTATAATATTGTAAGTAAAAAGACCTAAACTCCCAAACAAAGGCTCTTTTAAAATTATTTTAATTATTTGTGAAGAGAGTGGCTAGTTGTTTGGAGCTTAAATGTGATAGAAAGTGAGACAAAAACTTGTAAGATGTTGTCTGGTATTGTATATGCGACTACACTCAGCAAGGAAGCTCTGATGTGGCTAGAATGATGTCCAAGATGATGATTTCATACATATGTCTGAGGGCTTAGCCCTGAATGATGGATAGAATACCTCAGTTATCCTCCATGTGGCTTCTCTTTTCATGTTGTCTTTCATCATTTATTATTCTGGCCTGAGCTTCTTTATATGGCAACTGGCTTCCCAGAGAGCTAAAATAAAAACTTGTAATATCCAGGCCTTGAAGTCACATAGCATAACTTCCATCATACTATTGGTCAAAGGGTATCATAAGGTCAGCCCAGATTTAAAGGGAAGGAACATATCTTTTACCTCTTAATGGGAAGAGTGGCAAAATTATGTCAATAAGGGGCATATTCCACAGGAGGAATTATTGCATCTATCTTTGGAAACCATTTGCCGCATCAGAGTTATAGAGAGTGGCAAGGCTTGCTATTGTGGATAGAGTTGTCAGGGAAGTTATGGCTAAGGTGGTGACATCAGACTAGGAGGTTCAATGAAATACATAAATGAACTATATGAATACAAGGGAAGAAAGAGCCTTGTCTCCGAGGAAAAATTGATAGCAAAAGTCCCTAAACTGGAAACAAGCCTGGAGTGTTGGATAAATTCTTGAGTTTCTTGTGGTGGTTCAGGCAAAAAAATAATTGTCTCTTGATCTAATTTTTGAGATTTTTTGAGAGTGGTGAGTTCTTTAATTTGTGTATGTTTTGAAATAGAACTGATATGATTTCCTTTTGGATTATATGTTAGGTGTGAAAAAGAAGAATCAAAGATCATCTATAAGGTTTTGGGCCTAAATCTAAGTAATTAGTGTTGCTATTTAATGAGATGAGATGAAGTTCTGTGGGAGTGGAATGGGTGTGTGTGACAAATAAAAACTCAGTATTGAATATTTTATTTCAGATTCCTATGGATATCAAAGTGAAGATGCTGAGTAGGAAATTAGATTTACATAAAAGTCTAGAATTCAGTAGAAAGAATAAGGCTAGATATAGAAAATTTAGGATTTCTCATATTTGATTTAAAAAATGTGATTTCATCCAGAAAGTGATTGTAAAAAGACAAAAGAAGAGGCTTGGGTACTAAGTTCTGGAGCAATCTATAGGGGTTAGGAAAGGCAGGAAGATCTGGCAAAGAAGTTTGACATGGGAAGCAACTGGTGCTCACTGTCAACTAGGGCAACAATGTCATGAAAGTAAGTACTGAAACTTTTTGCAAAAAGATGGGAATTATCAACCGTGACAAATGATATCGAGAAGCCAAGTGAGATGAGAACTGAGGTCTGACTGTTGGATAATTGTAGAACTTTGGGGAACAGAGCTGTTTCAGTGGAAGGTACAGCTAGGAAAGGAAGTGTAAATAGTATGTATTAAAATACATGTTTTTTTCTGACAATGGGAGGAAAGAAATGGGGCATGCTTTTTGTTGATGGGAATGATCCACATGGAGAAAAAAAATGATGATGCAAAAGACAGGGGAAAGCAAAGTGTTTCAGATTGTAAGAGGGGCCGGGCGCGGTGGCTCACGCCTGTAATCCCAGCACTTTGGGAGGCCGAGGTGGGTGGATCACGAGGTCAGGAGATCGAGACCATCCTGGCTAACACGGTGAAACCCCGTCTCTACTAAAAATACAAAAAAAATTAGCCGGGCGTGGTGGCGGGCGCCAGTAGTCGCAGCTACTCGGGAGGCTGAGGCAGGAGAATGGCGTGAACCCGGGAGGCGGAGCTTACAGTGAGCCGAGATCGCGCCACTGCACTCCAGCTTGGGCGACAGAGTGAGACTCCGTCTCAAAAACAAAAAACAAAAAAAGTGAAACAAAAAACAAAACAGATTGTAAGAGGAAGGAGAAAAAATATTCAGCTGGGACTTCGATAGGGATAAGTGCTTTTTATCCTCTTTAATAAGTGGATAAAAATAATATGAAAAATATAGTTTGAGGCTGAAAAGGTATAACTTTGGTAGATTTAATAGTGGAAGATATAATTTTTTTTCCTGAAATTTCTATATTTTCTAAGTGAATTAAAATCAAGGTGATCAGCTAAGAATGAGGTGGTAGTATAGAGTTTTGAAATTTCCAGAAGAAAGGGGTGAAAAAATTATTTTGTAGGAATGACATATGAATTGACTAAAGAAATGTATACAATCACCAGGCAGCACTAACAGAACAGTTGAGGTTCGTTGTAATAAATTTAAATTGGCTAGTATAATATTCGGTGTTTTTCTTCATGTACACAAAGTTACCTAGGCACAGGAGTAGAATAAGTGGCTTTTGAGAGTTGGGATTTTTCCACATGATATGAAATGAAGGTAGGATAAGGGAGCTGAAAAACCACAATTTTTTAACTACAGAGAATGATTAAAAGAATGAATCGTGGAATCCAAGTTAGGCAAGGGAGGAAGTGAGGAAAATTAAGAGGGTATTGGTAAGTAAAAAGAGATGGAGTTAGTGGGCTGAAAATCCTGGTGAAATGGAACTTGGAAGGTTGTAAGAATATATAACTAACTTCCTTTCAGATCCCTGAAGATGTGGCACCCCTTGGAGGGGAATTAGAATGAAGAATGACTACGGTAGCAGAGACCAAAGGTAGCACAAGTTTTGGGAATGGATGAGAGCATCATTGACCGGGATTACATATCCTGGCAACCTAGGGAATTGAGGGTAGTATTTAACTTACTTTTAAGCAAGAAACCAATGGAGAATTTCTTATACATCTTAATATTTATGTTTGTATGTGCATTTGTTTGCATTTTTGAGGATAGTGGAGTTTTGAAAGGGTTAAAGGAATTTTCCACTTTTATAAATTATAACATGCTCAAATGTTTTTAAAATGTTAAACATCACTTCAATTTGAAAATCAGAAAAGAAACAAGGCATTACTGGCTATATAACTTGAGTGCAATATGATATAAAGCATTAAGATATCTAAAGAAAGAATGTCTCAATTTGATGCAAGCTGGTTAGTCATGAGAACCTTTAAAAAAGAATCATGAGGGCAAATTTGGCAGTTTTCATCCAAGCACTACCCAGGAGAGAAGGACATTTAGCCAACAGACTGTGAGTACACTGACTCCATGGGCAAGCCTATCCCTATTTTAAGATGAATTCATCAGCTGTCTGACCCTAATGCCATTAAACATTGGCTTCATTTAACTTCTTTGTTTTGGTTCCACATTTATTAAACAATCTTCTGATTATTATTTGTCTTTCTGTGTGTGTGCCTACAGGGACACAATGTGTTGCTCATATGGGCTTCAATATTTTAATTCCTGTAACAATTATTTCACATTTAAATGAAATCAGATTCTGGTTTTATTTATCTACCTCAGGAGCTTGGATAATATGAGCTGGTTCTTGAGAAGTGAATTTTCTTTTGGAATGCTGACAAAAATCAGGTTATTAGGCATGTAAAACCACAAGCCAATTCATGGGCTATGGTAAACCCACCAAGGTGAAGCATACCACCCTGTGAGGCCTCTTGGGAGGCAGCCAGCCTTTCCTCTGGCAAAGTCCCCTGTAGTTACTGTGCACAGTGTCTATCTACACTTGGAACTCTAGCTCCAATTTTGCCTCTCCTGTGGTGTCTTCTCTGGGCCTTTCCTCCACTTTTAGCTGTTTCAAGGTGCATTTTATCTGTCATGCAATCTTCTGGGATCCCAGAGAGGCTTGCCTGCTCAAAAATAAAAGTGTCCCAGGAGTCACTTTAGATTTCTTCTTATGGAAAGGATATATGACTGATTGAAGTTTGTCCTTAGAATCCCCCAGACAAAAGTTCTATCTTCATGTTTTCAGCCTAGAAAAGAAGGCTTTAACCATATCCTTACTCAAATAGAGTATTTTAGTTTCTTTGAGAGGGAGGGCTAGGGCCTGCATGCAGGTTATCCTCATAATCTACTTTTGTGCAGAGGTGGAATAATGATCTTTGGTATAGACAAACACATCAGGATTTTTGGATGTTAACAAAAACAAAAATTTTGCTCACTGGCATGTGGTAGGAGGCTAAAATGGAAATACTTGCCATCCATTTCTCAGTGGAAATACAGCTGTGGTAATTGATATTCCAAAGGAATCATTTATGCCAGTGTATATATAAGTGAGGGTAATGATATAATTTGTCACTTAAACGAAGCCACTTTGAGAATGAAAGTGTGTATTATTAATTATGCCAGGTCAACAGAAATAAACTAGAATTGTCCTGCATAAACAAATGTATGGTTATCCTACACATAGGATGGACTGATAACGAGCAGTTGTAGGTCAGTATAACCATACTGTTTGTTAATAGCCATCATCTGCTATGATTGGTCAGTACTTTATTTTGATATGTACTGTATGTGCTGTACTGTTTGAAAAACATTTTTTAAAACTATCATCCTGGCATATAAGGATAAAGTGTTTATAACTTAAAAAAAATCTGAAAATTTGCTTAAGCCTAATAAAGCTCAAGGAAGATTATTCTAAGTAATGAAGTGCAAGAGAAATAGTTTGTTTATGATATAGAGCCTCACTGACTATCAATAAGGTATTTTATATTCTTTTTTGTATGAAGATATTAAAAGGGGATACATTGGAAATATGTACTTTGGGGGAGGGGCTATTTTTTCAGTTACTATATATTTTTTATCTCCAAGGTAAAATAATATCATAATAAAAACCTTTTAAAAACATCATATTGCAAGCATATTTTATGCAATTTGTCATCTTTCTAGTCCTATTTTTTAAGTGATTCCATTGAATATCATTGAGAAGGGCATATTAAATTATCATTCCTTTATAGCTTTACCTTGAGACTCTTCCTGATTTGTATTTTTTTGCAATCATTGATAATAAAGCAGTTATTGCTAGAATGATGTTTTTACTATATATTTATAAACATAGAATTAATGAGAAAAATAAAACACATCATACTCAACATACATTGTAAAATAGTTGTGAGAGATCATACTAACTTATACTGTTAGTAATTGTGAATGGAAATGAAGGTCACTTAAAATCTGTAGATCCCATTTTTAATAACAAGTTTATCCCTTGTGATCAACTTAGATAAATTTTTATATAAGGAGATATTTGCTTTTCTGCATAATAACTTTTAGTTATAGCTAGGTACTAAATTTCTCAGAAATGAACTGCTTTTATCTTTAAAATCTTATTCAAAATAATACACATTATTTAAACAATAAATTGCTCTGTTTAAATCAGTACTCTTTATTTATAAATTATGCATTTGTAAATATTATTTACAGATGAGCTATCTGTTGAAAGACATTTCCTTTCTTGTGCAACTTACTGTTTCCTCAAAAAAAAAATTATCTTCTATTTTGTTTTAATCTTTTTTGTATCTTTCATTAACTCATCCCCAAACACTACCAGAAGTGTAAATATCCACCATTATGTTCAAATGCATTCATTAATCTATGAGACATAATCTTTATTTTACTGGTCAGGAAATCTGTTCTCTGTCCTGGGGGGAGACACTATTTCTGTCTTCCAAGGCTATTTGCTATATAAACATCCTTGAAAGATAGTCTGAAACATCCTATCCTGAAAGATAGACTGAAACAGAAGCTGACATAAGACATAGAGAAATGTGAGAGACTCATGGAGAAATGTCTTTCATTAATATACTTGAGTCTATTTCTGGGCTTTCTATTCTATTACACTGGTCTATTTGTCTATTCATGTCAGTACCACATTCCTTAAATTATAGAGGCTTCATAGTATGTTTTAATAACTTGTAGGAGTAGACACCCTTATAGATTTTCCTGGTTAGTGTTTTCCTGACTATTCTTACATTTATTATAAATCAACTTAGGGATAAGGGACATCTTTATGTTGTTGAGTCATTCCACTTAAGAACAGTGGGTGTGTATTTATGCAAGTTTACTTTTTGCTCTTCAGGAGTTGTCTAAATTTTTCTAACATAGTTTTACACATTTCTTGTTCTGTTTATTTCTAAATATTTAATCTTCTTTTTGCCATTGCAGTTTTTCTGTTTTAGTGCAATTTAAATGATTGTTTGCATATATGAATACTATTGATTTCTGTGTATTACTTTATCTTACTTATTGAATTCTTTTTTTTTTGTTTGTTTGAGCTAGTTTTATCATTAGTTCTCTGGGTTTTCCAGGTATGCTATAATATCTTCTTATTTACCAATTCCTATTCCTGTCATTAATTTATCTCATTTAAATGCATTTAATACCTCTTGTCCAGTGTTACAGATCGTGTCTTGCCTTGTTCCTTACCTTAGAAGAATTCAGTATTTCATCATTAAGATGCTAACGGAATAAGTTATATATCTATATTTTGTCATGTTAAGAAAACATCAATCAATTTCTATTTTCTTGAGTATTTTTAGAAAATAAACAAATTAGGAAATATTTCAAAGGTTTCTTTAGCATTTATGAAAATAATAATACAGTCATTTCTCCTTAGATCTACTTATATTACTGGGGATTTCCTAATATCGGACCAACCTTTCATTCCTAGAGAATATTCCACTTGGTCATGCAGTATTATTTTCTCAATGTAGTGTTGAATTCCATTTGCTAATATTTTATTTAGTACTCTTACATTGATATTCATAAGTGATATTGGTCTATACTACAGTTTTCTTTTTGTACTATGTTAGGTTTACATATCAGTGTTATATTTGCTTGGTTAAAAATAATTCGGACATTTTCTTTCATTTTCAGTGCTCTGAAACAACCTACGGAACATTTGATTATCTTTTTTTGGAAATGTTGGAGGAGTTCCACAATGAAACTTTCTTTTTTGTGGGGGGCGGTGTGTGTGTGTGTGTGTGTGTGTGTGTGTGTGTCTGTGTAGGGAGGGGTATTCCTCTTTAATCTACATTAATTGTTGTGTTTAGGCTTCCTATCTCTAATGTAATCTGTATTTCCCCTGAAAATTAGACATATTAAGTAGATTTTCAGATATATTTGTAGACAAGTCTGAAAATCCGTTTCATAATTTACTTTAATATTTTTATGTTGAAATGTTTTTCTGTAATTTTGTATTTTGCATATTTGTATTTTCTTTTTTTTTCTAAGTCAAATAAGCTGGTGGCTGTATTTGTTAATTAAAAAAACCCCCAGGATTTTGGTGAATTAGTTAGGGTTACAATTTTCCTATTCTCTGCCTCATTAATTTCAATTTATCTTTATAATTTCCTTATGTTTTCTTTTGGTTAACTTTGTCGTTCTCTCTCTACTTTTGGCACAAAAATTAATTCATTTATTTGCATTCTATTAATTACAACATGTCTTTAATCTCATTTATTTCTGACTCCTGCTAAAAATGTATCTTTGTGTAAGTACTGTTTTCATTATCATTATTTTTAAAATTATTTTTTAGTTTGTATTTCCCCTTTCAAAACAGTTACTTAGTATAATTAAAAGTTCTCAAAAAGTTGAGAAATACTAATAAGTATCTTTTAGAGATTATTGGTTAGACTTGCAATATCCTTACCTACTTTTTAATCCCTTGATCTGTCTTGTACCCAGAGTGTTAAAGTTTATGAAAATATTTCTATTCACATCTTCCTACATCTTCTGTAGCTTTTTATTCACTCCAGAGAGGTATTTTCTGTGATATTTACTATATAGTTTATTTATAACGATTGTATCTTTATTGTGAATTATGGTTTTTAGCATTAAAAAGTAACTCCATTGTCATATTTAGTTGTAAATTGTGCTTTGTCTGACACCAGGATCATTATTCCTACTGTTTTTATTCACCTAGTATAATTTTGTTAATCTTTATTTTTAATCTGTTTTGTGTCTGTCTCTCATATGCAGCTTATCGTTGAGTCTACCTTTTTGAGCCAAATTTAAATCATTTTTCTTTTAATAGGTTAACTAACTCATTCATTTTAATTATACTACTCACGTTTGTTCCCAACTTTCATAATGTCTTATCATTATATATATTTTATATTATGCTTATTTTTTCCTACAAGATGCATACTTTTGGCTCTTTACATTTTATTTTTTAAAGTTGTTTTTATATTTAGGAAGGCTTTTGTTTTTGTTCTAGTGCTTTTATACACTAAATTTTAAAAATGCCTTTAGTTCCCTGTTTTCTTATTTAATGTTTATTAGGTGTGTCTATTTTTAAAGGTATCTCTTTACTTCCACCTATTGCCTGTATATCAATCAATGAGCTAATTCTATTTCTTGTCCTCCATTTTTAGTATATTATTTTTATTTTTCACACAACATATTTGTGCGATGCTTTCTTTATCTCTCTTTTTTGCTGAAATTTGTTTCCATTTATCAATTTCAGAAGAAATTCATCCTCTAGGAAATTCCTTAAGAATAGCTCATAAGTATAGAATTCTAAAGCTTTCATTACATTTAATATTTGATAGTCAACTTGTATGATATAGCATGCTTGGTTCGTACTTTCTTTCACTGAGTATTTTTTTTAATGCTGTTCCATTTCTGCCTTGCTGTGGTTGCGTTTGACAAGACTTATACTAGTCCGGCACTTTTTTCCCTCTGAAATTTGATCTTTGGCTTAGAGGATCTGAGAAATTTTTGTCTTTATCATTTAAAGTCTAATAGTTTTACAACGTTTTATCTGTGATTTTTCTGGTACATTTTCTCATATACTTGATGGGGTAAATGTTGGTCTTTTTATTTCTGGACATCTTACTGAAATATAGTTTTAAATATTAGTGCATTTATGTTGGTTTGCCATTTTTTTTTCCTTTAAGGGATTTCAATTATACCCATGCATTCTTTCATTTTCTTTTATCTTTTTTTTCTTCTGGTTTTCTTTTTCAATGCTTTTCTTTAAGACCTCATATTTACAACTGACCTGTGGGTATCCTGTAACTAAGTCTGCGTTTCTAAAAATATTTTATGTTTTTCTTCCATATTTTTTCTAAACTTAATATTCTTTTTATTTCTTCCTGTTTTATGTCCATCTTATTATTAATTATTGAAGTTTTGATTTAAATGTTTTTTCTCAAACTTCTTGTTGGAATATATTTTATTCTCAGCTTGGACAGTTGTCTTATATATTTCTTCTGCTTCAAAGTTGTTTTAGGGTTGGGTTTTCATCAGTTGAAGTGTGTTAAAACTTATTACCTGATTTATTTTTTGTAGGAACGTTGTATTGATTTATTTAGTTTTCACCTGTTTATTTTGTGGTTTTGGGATAATTTGCAAGATTCTTAGTTCAATGGTATTCTTTTCTCTCAGTAGAGTAAAATCAAGTTTCTTTAGTTGATTTTACTTTTTGGTTGTAGTGGGGCAGGAGTTGTGTGCTTCTAATTTTTTGGTCTTTTATTTTTATGTTACAGATTGCTAAATTTTTTTAGAAACCATTTTCCTCTTTACTATACAATTTCCAAAGTATACTTTTCCCTTCTTCTTTTGCATTTTTCTTTTCCAGAAACTATACCTTGCAAAGACTGCAGGTTTAAACCATGTCCATTTAAGTATCTTCTCTGTTATCACTGCTTTCACACACCAGAATACATTTCTAATAGTTTCACATTTAGCCTAAACTTTCTCTTTGTAGTTTTGGAGCAACCTTAGACCTCTTGCAAGTTCCATACTTCTTTCTGCTCCTGCAGTTTTTCACAAAATGCCCCTGTTCATCACAGAGGCTTGTGGTAGTGTGAGATATCATTCACTAGACTTTTGTGTTTTATTTTTTTTATTAAAAAAAGCTTGATTATTTTGAATCTTGGCTATTTTGTGTCTTCTGTTTATCTGAAGAGCACGGTTTGTGTAGTTTTATATGTTCTTTTGTTCTGTATTCTTTTAGAAGGCTATATGGAGAAGGAACAAAGACATAGGCAGCCATCATTTTTTTTGGCCATCCAAAATTTTCCCCTTTTCCTTTATAGATAGGCTTAAAAAAATCTTACAACTTTTCCCCTCTTCCTCTTTATCCTCTACTTGGCGAGGTATCTATTGCCACAAATCCTGAACATTGAGCCTTTGCAGTGCATGTGAAGTTTGTTCTTGCCTTTCCTCACTGCCAGAGTCAGATCTGGATTTTTTTTGGCTTTGCTGTCGTTTGGCTCTGCTAAGTCACACTAATCAGTGACCTGAAAGCATTCACTTAGTGACCTGCTTTCCAGCTACCAAACATTATTATTAACTCTTCTCCTATTTTCCATACATTTGGGCATTTTTTTGCTTTGAACTATATGTACTTTTACATCTGTGAGTTTTAGAATATTTGATTCTGGAAGGTGTGAGGGTTTATGAGTGTTCTTAATCCACAATCTTTATCCAGAGGTTTTCATTTGTTTGTTTGCTTTTGTTAAGAGACAGGGTCTTGCTCTGTTGCTTAGGCTGGAGTGCAGTGGGATAATTTTAACTCATTTTAACTTTTTTTTATTATTATACTTTAAGTTCTAGGGTACATGTGCACAACGTGCAGGTTTGTTACATATGTATACATGTGCTAAGTTGGTGTGCTGCACCCATTAACTGGTCATTTACATTAGGTATATCTCCTGATGCTTTCCCTCCCCCCTCCCCCACCCCACGACAGGCCCCAGTGTGTGATATTCCCCTTCCTGTGTCCAAGCATTCTCATTGTTCAGTTCCCACCTATGAGTGGGAACATGCGGTGTTTGCTCTTCTGTCCTTGCGATAGTTTGCTGAGAATGATGGTTTCCAGCTTCATCCATGTCCATACAAAGGACATGAACTCATCCTTTTTATGGCTACATAGTATTCCATGGTGTATATGTGCCACATTTTCTTAATCCAGTCTGTCATCGATGGGCGTTTGGGGTGGTTCCAAGTCTTTGCTATTGTGAATAGTGCCACAATAAACATACATGTGCATGTGTCTTTATAGCAGCATGATTTATAATCCTTTGGGTATATACCCAGTAACAGGATGGCTGGGTCAAATGGTATTTCTGGTTCTAGATTCTTGAGGAATCGCCACACTGACTTCCACAATGGTTGAATAGTTTACAGTCCCACCAACAGTGTAAAAGTGTTCCTATTTCTTCACATCCTCTCCAGCACCTGTTGTTCCCTGACTTTTTAATGATCGCCATTCTAACTGGTATGAGATGGTATCTCATTGTGGTTTTGATTTGCATTTCTCTGATGACCAGTGATGATGAGCATTTTTTCATGTGTCTGTTGGCTGCATAAATGTCTTCTTTTGAGAAGTGTCTGTTCATATCCTTTGCCCACTTTTTGATGGGGTTGTTTGATTTTTTCTTGTAAATTTGTTTAAGTTCTTTGTAGACTCTGGATATTAGCCCTTTGTCAGATGGGTAGATTGCAAAAAATTTCCCCCATTCTATAGGTTGCCTGTTCACTCTGATGGTAGTTTCTTTTGCTGTGCAGAAGCTCTTTAGTTTAATTAGATCCCATTTGTCAATTTTGGCTTTTGTTGCCATTGCTTTTGGTGTTTTAGATATGAAGTCCTTGCCCATGCCTATGTCCTGAATGGTATTGCCTAGGTTTTCTTCTAGCGTTTTTATGGTTGTAATGAGACACAGCTAAAGATTTTCAGGAAAAAGTTACCTTTGTTATGTATTCTGAGAAAATTATAATATGCAAGACATAAAGGATGTTGTCATCTAGTGTTTTAGAAAGAAAGGAGAATTTGGGCAATAATTCTTCATTTGTATGATATATTAAAATTTTCTTGGGATCTTTTAAAAAATAATATAGAGTCTTAAGCCTTACTCCTGTAGTTTTGGATTTAGTAAGTCTTAGTTAGAACCTTAATATATATATACTTAATCATCCCAGTGAATTCTGGTACTGTTATTTTAGGGATCGCACTTTGAGATATAATAAACTATGGATAGACTTTAAAAAATAAATTAGAGCCATTTCCATATTTCTGTGAATTTCCGTGATAATTTAAAGTGTTATTGGTAACACTTGTCTTGAGAGGCTTGGCTATGGTAGCTATTACTATTATTCATCAATATTCACTTCTCCTCTACTACTGGGACAAAAAAGTTGTGTTTATATACCCTCTTAAATGTTCCTATAACAAAATATTAGGAAAATTAAAGCAGTTAAAATAAGATAATAATGTCTATTTCATTTGTTAATTAATTTTTGTAACACACTAGCCTCTATGGAGTTGCTCAAAAGAGTAAATAAACCCTTATTAGTACTTATTCTGGAGGATTTCATGTGGGAGGCACCTCTATTGAAAAATCAATACTTTTATTTTTGGACATTTTTTCTTTTGATATTTGATTTGCAGTTTATACTTGAAACCATTCTTTCATTTTTGTTTGTGATGTTTTACTCTGCGTACAATTTCTTCTTCTAACAGCTGTCATGGAATCCCTGTCCGTACCTTATCTCTGTTTTGGTTTCTCTAGATGATGAGTGACAATGTTTTTTTGGTGGTGGTGGAGTAAGAAAGGTAGGAAGATAAACCAAAACTCACAGATGTCACAGGTGTCTTCCCTCCCCTTCCCTCCCCTTTCCTTCTCTTCTTTTCTTTTTTCTTCTTTTCTTTTCTTTCAACAGTCTCATTCTGTCACCTAGGCTGGAGTGCAGTGGTGCAATCTTGGCCCACTGCGTCCTCTGCCTCCTGAGTTCAAGCAATTCTCCTGTCTCAGCTTCCCGACTAGCTGGGATTACCGGTGCCCGCCACTACGCCCGGCTAATTTTTGTATTTTTTAGTAGAGACGGCATTTCACCATGTTAGCCAGGCTAGTCTCGAACTCCTGACTTCAAGTGATTGCCCCCTTAGCTGCCCAAAGTGCTGGGATTACAGAGGTGAACCACTGTGCCTAGCCAAGTGACAGTTTTTTTAGGTGGTCCCAGGTCTCCCTCTGTTCAGTGGAAATGGAATATGCTACATAGCCTATATTCTATGTCTGTCATTTATAAACATATCTGCTAAACTTAGTTAAGATACATTCAGACATTTTTGGATGATGAAATAAGAAAGATATATCACTAGAACATGTTTATTATGTGCTTTTTCCTAACATAGAAAAATATTCTTTATTTATTTAATAAATATAAAAAGAAGTATAGGAGAAATGAAGTGTGACCTTCAAAGACAAAAGACGATTGCAGTAGTAATTGATATAGTATTTTGAGTAGAAAACTGTTTAGTCACTGTTGGCAGAAAATGACTTTAAATTTTTATTAGAACAGCTCTGGAAGCAGCTACACTCTTGTACCCAATTAAGTGTCTTTTGTTTGCTAACTTTTATTGAGAACTTATTATTCACCAGACACTGTTCTGATTCTCTGTATGGAAAAAGTCAATTAATCCTTATTTTAATGCTGTGAAGTAGGTGCTATTATTATCTTAATTTTAAAGATAAATATATGAGCATGATGAATATGGTTAATAATAATTTGTTGTTTGATTAAAATTTACTAAGACAGCAGATTTCAAGTGTCCTTACCACATACACACACACACACACACACACACACACACACACACACACAATGGTAACTATGTAAAATGTGTTAGTTTGTGGTAATCATTACACAGTGTACATGTGTATCAAATTACCATGTCATACATCTTGAATATATTCAATTTACGATAGTCAATTATATCTCAATAAAACTGGAAAAAATAAATATAAATAATCTGAAAAACAAGAAAATTAAGTAGTATGTCCCTTATTGCTTAGGTAATAATTGAAAGAACTAGGATTTGTGCCTAGGTGTCTTCCTCAGAGTTTTTTATCTTAAAAATTGCACTATGATTATTTATTTAACTTGTGGGAGATGGCATTATCCATCTGTGTCTCTGAGATAATTCAAACCTTCTAGCCTGGGGCCTTGCACACAAAGTTTTATATTTATAGGCTGTGTCTCTGTATTTAAACAACGCAAGGCATACTTACGCTCTTTACTAACCAGAAGGCCATGTAGCAGAAAAAAATGTTTTGCCTTCTTTATTTGAATGAATTCAAAATTAGCAAAATCTAGTTACCTGTAGAAACAGAAAATTAGAAATATTATAAATTAGGAAGCAACAGTGATGCATCTGCATAGTGCTTCTTAACCCATTTTCAAAGTTATAGTGATTTTACTTAGGAAATAGTATTCTCAAAAATACTATGCTTTGTCTGTTTGTGTTATTACTTATGTTTTTCTTACTATTCATGAGATTTCTCAAGAGGTATGCTTTCATAAACTGTGAATCAAACAATACCTATTGTGTAATGCTGAGATGGACAGCAGTTATGCCTTTATTGCTTTTCAGAGTGTATTATTTGGGGATTAAAGTGGAAGAAATCCAGATGGCTGCAATAATTTTGTCTTGGGTAATTTTTCACTTGTTCGGTAGACATTACTGATACATAATATTGAAAGCCAACTTTTAAAAGAAGTTTGGAACCATCTCTACCAAAGGGAATTCTGCCATAGCTAGTTCACTATCCCAGAGAAAACAAGATGTGATCACAACATGTTCTGTCTTACTTACTGGTTCTTTCATTTGCTTGGGATGCATGCAGTTCTAAATATTACTTATTACTAATTCAACCAATGAAGCAAATATATAGCAGAGACTGGACATTAAAAATTTTTAGGTAAATATTTTGGATATATATAGTTTTACATCTTCTTATTTATTTAATCAATTCAAATGGAAATTGAACCCCAGGTTAAAACCTTCAATGTAGCAACTTTCAGAATTTGTGTATATCTCAAGCGGAAATCGGTGTCTTCTTTGAGGCTCGTATTTTGTGAGATATATCTGAAATTCTGGCTTCAACAAGGATGTGTAAACATTATTGTAAGTGACAAACACTCTTTTCAAATACAGACTGCCTCTTGTTCTTTGTGTATATCCAGCATCTAAATCAGTACCTGGCACAGAACAGGCAAATGATACACATCTGTAGAGTGAATGAATTAAACAATAATAATATTTGTCTCTGTTGGATAGTTTGTTTTTTTTCCATGTAGAAAAATTTTATTTTTTTATTTTTATTATTTTATTTTATTTTAATATTTGTTGCAGTGTCTACTTTTTTTCTGGGCTCTGTATTCTGTTGTATTCGTCTGTGTGTCTGTTTTTATGCCAGCACCATACTGTTTTTTAAAAAATCAACTTACTTTAAATTGACAAATAAAAAATTATACAGTGGTCCCCCCCTTATCTGTAGGGAATACATTCCAAGACCTACAGTAAATACCTGTAACTTCAGAAAGTACTGAACCCTATACACACCATGTATTTTAATACTGTAAATATATAACTACAGTAAAGTTTAAATTATAATTCAGACAAAATGATAGATTAATAACAATAATAATAAAATAGAAGAATTAAGTAAAATAAGGGTTACTTGAACATAAGCACTAGTCACCTAGACTACTAACTGACTGACATTCAGGTAGCATATACTTTGTAGGTATGCTGCACAAAGGAATGATTTGCATCCTGGGCAGGTAGGAGTTGGGGGGCAAGAGATTTCATCACTACTCAAAATGGCACGCAATTTAAAACATATACATTGTTTGTTTATGGAAGTTTCCATTTAATGTTTTGGACCATGGTTGACCTAACTAAGGCAACTGAAACCATGGAAAGCAAAACCATGGATAAGGGGGAACTACTGTATACATTTATGGTGTACAACATGATATCCTGAAATATGTATACATGTTGAAGGGCTAAATCATATTAATTGACATATATATTTTGTCATACAGTCACAGTGTATGTTTAATATATACATATCTCCCACTGGTCATCAGTGAAAATAGCATAAATCTCAAATTATCTAAATCTGACTTTACCGAGGCAAAGAGCAAAAACTTGAATTTCAACAGGATATAGGATGGTGAGGTATGTGTTTTTACTTGGAAGAAATCCTGAAATTGTATAAAGGGAGTATTTAGATTTGATTTAATAAGCCATTATCAACATTGGAGACAGTGAAATCTGAATATTGTTTTTGGATTTGGATGCAGAATATGAATTGTTCCAGAGAATGTGGAAGCAGAATACGGAAGCAAAAAAGACAAAAAGACCTGTCTGTAGATATGGGCTAATTGTTTAATAAAGGGGAAAGTAAACATATATTTCAATTGTACGCAATAACCTTGGAATTAATTTAAACAATGACCGCTCAACTTATTTTAAGTTTCGAGGTGTAATAATTCACTACGCTTTTCACTGATTCCAAGACAAGACAAAGAAGTGACAAATAATTGGAGATCAGCTCAGTGTAAGTAGGGGTCATAAGAGAATCTAAGCTATTGCTTGGGAGTGGGTACAGTAACCTCAGAGCAGAGGGCAATCTTGGTGGAGCAAGAATTTAATAAATGTGGGTTAGAAGCCAAGAGAAGAAGCACCTGTTACATTTTCTTTCCATCTTTAATTATTTATAATTCCTTAAATACTTATCCATATTGAATTAGAATTAGAATAGTCAAAAACCCCAGATCATGCTCACTGAAGGTGACGCTAGAAAATACAAAGTAATGATGACCTGTAAAGTTAAATGCTGAGGATAAAAAGAGAGTTTTGTTTTGGACCGTGTAGATCTTCCCAGC
Source organism: Pan troglodytes (assembly GCF_028858775.2). Classification (NCBI taxonomy): domain Eukaryota; kingdom Metazoa; phylum Chordata; class Mammalia; order Primates; family Hominidae; genus Pan; species Pan troglodytes. Next base: position 89,127,498 of record NC_072411.2, read on the forward strand.
GTGTCAGCATTCTATACTTTGAAGTAGTGAGGTTTCTAGAGCTCTGGGCATGCCATAATTAATTTACTAGAGCAAAAGCACACCAAAAGCACACCGAAAGCCAAGCAAAAGATTTTTGAACTGGCCGATTTTTTATTTTTATTTTTTGCCTTATTTACCACTCCTCCTTTCCATGTTTATTTCATCATCACAAACTACCAGTTTATTAACCAAAACATTCCCTCATTGTTATGTGTATTGATTTTATGGTACATGTCCAAAGAAAAAAAAATAAAGCTTCTTAATAAATAAGCTCCCTGAAACCCAATGCTGCAGGTAATTATATTTGTTCTAATGCATTCTTCTTATGTTAAATATTCTCATTGTTTTCGATATAAATTTTTATTTGTTTTCATTTGAAAGCCTGTTCAACACATTTTCTTCATGGCTTTTGAAATATTGACAAATTCTCAACATATATGATTTTGGACTCTCACGGATGAACCACCCTCTTTCTCAGAAGTTGGCAAAATCTACTTTTGTCTGATCAGCCAAATTGGCTGTATTGCTGCCTCTTAACCCTGCCTTTTAACAAGTGCCAAGACACTTTGCAGGAAAATTGCAAATGGGAGAAACATGAGCATTTGTTGAGATTCTCTCTACTATCTGATTAGGAGATTATGTTACTTGTCCTTTTTGGAGTAGAATTCTCCTTATAAAAATTTTCCCTATCCAGTGATTTTTCAGTGTCCCCAGGAGAATTCCTGGGAAGTTAAACCTGAGAACGCTGTTCCAGAATCTTCCTGAAGTCCAGGACTTTTTAGAGTAGTTGAATAAAAAATAACATGCCAGAGTACATACTTAGGTTATTCAGAACAACACAATCCATAAAAACAGAAAGAAATATAGTAAAACATTTCTTTATGTACCTATTCACCTTTTGAAATGCAGTGATTAATTTATCTTAGCAAATGAGTCTTATAAGTGTAACTTGTCTTTACTTTTCTCTCTCAACATTCTGTCCTGTGAAATCTTGTTAAGACACTCATGGGCTCCACTGTCACCCATGTGGAAAATGTTTCTACATTTATCTCTCTTGTCATGGCAACATTTTCTAGTCCAGTCTTTGTGATATTTTAAAGCCATATAATGGAATTTAATAATAGCCACTGCATTATTTTTACATAATACTTTTAACCTTTAAAACACTTTTACCTTAGATTTGTTTTATATTAGAATAATGTCTTATGATATTAAAATCATGTTAATTTGCTATTCTGGCACTAGAATGTATTAAATGGAATTCTTACCAAATTATCTATGTTAGAAATAGTTATTTTTCACATGAAGAAAGTATTGATTCTTGCTTTAAATTTCTTGTTCAATATCTGGAATATTGTTTGTAGTCCATGATACTACACTGTAAGAGGAACAAATGGAAGCTATCTGGATTATAAACATTCCTGCAAAGCAATAATATGAACAGTAGCTGAGAATGGTTAACTGGATAAAAGGAACAATTTGGAGTTCTGTGTGGTTCTACAAGAAGTAATATCAATAGATTGAAGTTAAAGTGAGATGGAATTAAGTACAATTTAAGGAATACATTTTTTATGCATGCTTGTATCCATGGCTCCTAGAGTGGTATCTGGCAAATGGCTAGCTCACAGGAAATGTTTGTCATTGTAGATGATCAAAGATGAATATATCAAGCTTTCTCTAAAAGGAGTGAGTTTATTGTCACTGCATATATCAGGCAGAGGTTGTATAAACAAACTTTCATTGAAAATGTTGTAGAAAGAAATCCTGCATTGGGAGTGAGCTTGCACTACATGCATCACCTCTTAGTTTCTTTCCATATTTATGTATGTATAATTGTATAAATTCTTATCCCTATTGAACAGCCTTATGTTGGTGTCTCTATGCTATGTCTAACACTTAACAAGGTAAGAGTTTTCCTTTTAATATGAAGGTCTTTCTCCCTTTTTTACAGTTGTGCTTTTCACTCCCTCAAAATAGTAGGCTACTAATAGTCCACTGTTAACCAGAAGTCTTATTGATAACATAAGCAGTCAATTAAGACATCTTTTATATATGCATTATATACTATATTCTTACAATAAAGTAAGCTAAAGAAAAGAAAATGCTGCTAAGAAAATCATAAGGAAGAGAAAATACATCTACAATACCTCATTGTATTTATTAATACCATAAGTTTATATAATCCATTTATAAGATGAATTTTCTGTCTGAAATGTGGGGCAACTACAGCTGCAGACCTCAGCTTACTATACATATGAAGCAATTCAACTTTTTCTTGTGATATCATGACTTTTCTCTGCTTCTTGGAAGCGCTTTCAGCATCACTAGTGGCACTTCATCTGGGTCCCATGATATTACTCAAGGCTTACAGTTTTGCACTAAACATGATGAAAAATAAGCAAGATCACTTTTTACTATGATACATAATTTACTGAAGAGATGAAATGCTCATGAGGAGATGATTACTGTCATTTTAAGCAGATACTTGCAACACAAGCTCATTGTAATAGAACAGAGATTATGAAATTATTATAGCAGTGCAGTATGTACTTCAGTTCATTTTATGCAGTTGTGATTTAATACCGCATCTTTACATTTGTTTACATTTCTCTCAACTGCTAATGGTATCATGTAGCTGTGTAGGTGTGTGTGTGCAATTTTTAATACATTTTAACTTTTTATGGGATTGATGTGCTTGCTACCTACTGCGCTAATGGGGAACCTAAATTTTAACATTTTATAGTAGATTTGTGTATATTTTATTGTAGTACATTATAAAATAGTATATATATTTTATGCATTCATAACATACCTTTTTCTTAAGTTTTTCTATATTTCCAGGCTACACAGTTTATCTTTAAATTGTTGCAAATCTCCAAAAATATTTCCAATATATTTATTGAAAAAATAATCCATAGATAAGTGGACCCATGCAGTTCAAACCTGTGTTCAAGGATCAAGTATATATAGGAAAATGATTGACTTTTGTATATTAAACTTATATGCTGCAACTTTGCTGTATTGCTCCTTTATTCCAGGAGTTTTACAAAATTGATTCTTTTGAATTTTAGTTTGTTTCAGTTTTATTGGGATAAAACTATATGTATAGATCTATAACTATATATATAAAATTTAAATATACATGAACCTGCCTTGCAAAGCATGTTAAAAGAAAATCTTTATATATATATAAAATTATAGATCTATACATATAGATCTATAACTATAGATAAAATTGATATATAAATCTATATATAACTATAGATATCTATAGATCTGTAGATATATAGCATTATATATATATATAATAGATATATATATAAAGATTTTCTTTTAACATGCCTTGCAAGGCAGATTCATTGGCAATAAATTTCCTAAATTTTTGCTTGTTTAAGAAAGTCTTATTTTTTTCTTCACTTTTGGGGGATAATTTCACCAGCCTCAAAATTCTAGGTTGGTGATTTCTTTCTCCTAATACTTCAAATGTTTCAGTTCACTCTCTTCTTGGCTGTACGGTTTCTGAGGAGGAGTTGGATATGGTTCTTACCTTTGCTCCTCTGTAAATAAGATGTTTTTCTCCTCTGGCTTCTTTCAAGATTTTCTTTTTTCTGTTTGATTTTCTATCTAGGTATAACATACCTAGGTATAGTTATTTATTTATTTATTTAGGCATTTATGCTACTGGTCTTTTCTCACATTCCTAGATCTGTGGTTTGATGTCTGACATTAATTTGGGGGAAATTAGTAATCATTGTTTCAAATATTTCTTATGTTTCTCTCTCTTTTTCTCTTCTCCTGGTATTCCCATTGTACATGTTACACCTTCTGTAGTGTCTCAACAGTCCTTGGAAATTCTGTCTTGGTGTTTTATTTAAGTCTTTGTTCTCTTTGTTTTTCAGTTTTAGAGATTCTATTGATATATCCCCAAGCTCAGAGATTCTTCCTCAGCAGTATTCAGTCTAGTAATAAGCCCATCAAATATATATTTTTTTATGTTATGGTGTTCTTGATATCTTAACATTTCTTTTGTTCTTTCTTGAATGTCCATCTCTCTGCTTTGAGCATCCATTATTTCTTGCAGGCTGTCTACTTTCTCCATTAGTGGCCTTGGTATATTAATCATAGTTGTTCTAAATTCCTGCTTTGAAAACTCCAACTTTGCTCATTTGATAATTTTCCTGCTTTGATAATTCCAACACTCCTGTCATATTTGAGTCTGCTTCTGTCATATCTGACTCTGTCTTCTCAAATTATGTTTATTGCCTTCTTGTATGTCTTGTAACTTTTTCTTGATAACTGGGCATGAATCTTTGAATACAAGGAACTCTGTAAATAGGCCTTTACCTGGTTCTTTAAATAGGTCTTTAGTGATGTGGTGGTAAGGTTTTTGGGGAGGATAAGCATTCCATAGTTCTATGATTAGGTCTCAGTCTTAGTGGGCCTATGCTTCTGGACTGTGAATTTCATAAGTGCTTCTCAGTGTACACATCACTCTTCCTTTGGTAAGACAAAATAGCTAGAATGGGCTGGAGTTGGTTATTTTTCTTCCTTCAGGTCTGTTAGGCTCCCACAAAACCCCAGCTGGTAAGGCTCTGCTTACACAGTTTCTCCTAAGGGTAGACTTTGTTAAGAAGAACAAAATGCTTGAATATATTTTAAATGGTAACTTTTCCCCATTCTCCTTTTGAAAGCATCGGGAACTTTTCTCTGGTTTTTATTGTGAGAACCTGGATGAGGTTCTAGAAGTAAAACTAAGAAAAGTAGGGAGATCCCCCAAGACTGGGTGCCCCTAGAGTTTTTGACTTTTAGGCTTGTCCCCCAATTTGCCTCTGGCAATGTATTAATTACAGTTTGGGATTTTCTACCTGTCAATGATTCCTATGGAGGCGTCTACTCCAGTAATTGGTGATTCTCTGTACTCATATGTCTGTTTCTCCCATTTGGGGGACAAGAGTTTGCCCTGTGATCTGAGTTTCTTGTGGATCTAAGAAGAGTTGTTGACTTTTTTTTTTTTAAGTTTGTTCAGCTTTTTACTTCTTTGGCTAAAGTGGCAACTTGCAAGCGCCTTATTTCCTGGACCAGAAACTAAAAGTCTGCCTGTGATTTTTCAAAGTCCTCAGAATATGTCAGTTTGGTGATGTTTTCTTCTCATGTTGGACCAGAAAATATTATTTTCCTTTTCAAAATATACTACTACTCCTGGTAAAAATCAACTCATTTTTCAAAAAAACAATAAATTTAACACATTTTCTGTATTGTGGGATAACTTTCTAGTCCAAGTCAGTATCTCATAGTCTTCAGAGGATTCATTATTGGATTGTTGCTTGTTTGACAAATCACATGAAAACGATATTATCATAGTGTGTGTATTTTTTAAAATTTTAACGGTTGCATTTTTATCATCTTCTTTTGTAACTTTTTCTGTTGTTGAGGTAAAAAAAGTTTATCAACATATATTTCATTTAAAAGGTGCTAAATAAATGCTATTTTTAATTGGTTTCCTCTAAAGAGCTGTTTGCCAATAGGTAAGATTAATATGCTATATCTTATGAGTTGAAATCTAAATGAGAAACTAAGGTGATTTCTTCTTATTTTTTAAGCTTCTCTAAGTAATTCTAGTTGCTGTTTTTGCAAACTAGAGATAACTTTTTAAAATATGAAAAAATAAGAAAGTGCTTTAAGTATCTATTAATACACAACACAACTTTGTCAATTGAAGCAATTGCCCATTTAGTTTCAAAGTTGCAGAGGAGTAAAGCTGTAAATCAGTGGGAACTATCATTACCAGCAAATCTAGAAACATTTAGTGAGCATTTGGTAACCACTAAGATATAGTAATCACCGCCATGGTATTCATGGTATATTGGTTCTCTGGGCTCCTGTCACTATTCTGTTCTTGGGGTACCCAGATACAAATCCCATGGTGACTTGTACTTACATTCTTGAAAATGCCCTCAATCTATTGACAAAATAAAAAATAAAAATTAAAAAAAGAAGGGTGATGTTTTAGAAATTTAGATAATGGCATATTATGCAACAATGTTTGGCAATTTAGTGATTCTTAAATGTTCGAGGAGGAAAAAACTTTTTTTGTTGTTTCTCTTCTCACTTTCTCAGATTTTTCAAATCTTTCTTGTCTAATGACAGTTGCCTAGATATCTCTTGAGATGATAAAAAATGTCCTCAAATAATATTTTAGTATATTCTCAATGAAATATAAAATAAGAACAGATTATATTATTTTATGATTTTAAGAATTATTTATTCATTAATCCAGTTATCAGATATTTGTAGAAGACCAAATAATGCTAGGAACTGTCTATCATTTTGTAATGGGATACAAAGATTAAGGTGAACAGCTCTTGCTCTATAATATAGCTTGGAGAGGGAAAAAATTAAACCCATAGTTATAATAAATAACAAATTACTATAATATAGATCATAATGAATATGAAGAAGAGCATTCATTTCATTGCCTAAACACTGACATACTAAATGATATTTTAGAGATGCTCATGTGTTTGGCAAGAAAACTGTAGGAAGGCGGTCTAGGCATGTGAAAAGACTGTGAACTCGAAAAAACAAGAGACTTTTAAGAAACTACAGATAGTTCAACCTGGCAAAAGAACAGTATGTGTTTGTGTGTGTGTCTGTGGGGGTTATGGGTGTGTGTGTGTGTGTCTGTGTGCATAATAAAAAGAAATGAGACTGTAAAGGTGGGTAGAAGGAATATGATCACTTAAGCCCTGTTTTACATTTCTTAGGATCTGAGGTTTATTGAAATAGAGACATTACCAGATTTTAAGTAGAAGAAATATAATCAGATTTGTTCTTTTGGGAAGTATGCTTGGGTTGAAGCATACTATGTGGAAATGGGTATTGGAAGCATATTATGTGGAATTGGGAGTCGTAAGGCAAATTAATAGCCATAGAACAAGTTGATAAAAGTCTATACTATGTTACTGGTAATGGGAATGTGGGCCATGGGAGGTTCCAGATTTGAAAGATGTTTAGGAGGTAGATGACAGACATTTAAGAGCAATAAATGAAGGTGATGAAGAAAAGGAAGTGATATATATTTCTGGCCTGGGAAAATGGATGCCATAAAATGCTGTTACCTTCATAAGCAATGAAGAACAAGAAACTAAATTTAGGGAAGAAGGTAAGTAATTCAATTTTTGGCATACTGAACTTCAGGTGTTTGAGGGACAATTGGGTGGACATATCCAGAAGGCAGTTATGTATATGTTTCTAGATCAAAGAAGTAGTTCTTGGGTAGAGTTATAAAAATCATTGAAGAATGTGTGGCAGTTGAAATCATCATGGTGTGCATTGAGAAGAAAAATTGTGCAAGGTTGGCACTGTGAATAGCATTAAAAGTTGAAGTAAAAAACAAAAAGCATGTCGCTAAAAAGGAGTAGTCATGACAGTAGGAAAAAATAAGAAAAAGTAGTGTCATGGAAGCCATGAGTGAAAGAGATATCCAAGATTTATTTTGGAGTAGTCAATATGAGATGTTGTATTCAGCTCTAGGAGCATAAAAATGGAAATAAATCTACTGGATTTATCATGTAAAAGGTCGTTAGTGTCTCTAACAAAAAAAAAATTACAATGGTGGTAGAAGCCAAAGTCACATTCTGAAAATTCCATAAGCTAAGTGTAATAGAGTCCTAACAAATTTATAAAATGATATAATATTTTTAAATATTTGTTATTTTTCTTTTTCTTTGCTACATCAGAAAACCAAACTAGCCAGAGGTACAGCTAATGCTTTGATGAAGGTATTTTATCCTTTATTACTCTTTTTTTAAAGTAATAGCACCTAATTTAACTAGACTTTACTTTCCCAGCTTTGGGCTAAGACAGTAACTTTCATTTCTGTTTCTAAGTGGTCAATAAATCTAAAGTGGAAGTGGAAGCCAAGCATAACGCACCATTGTTTATTTCTAACTAATGCATTTGGTTTCTTAGTTCTTTTTGTTTTATACTTGGAGAACAAATTTTAATAATGTTTTTCAATTAAAGATGGTTGGTGCTCTTACACTTTTCAAAACTGAAAGCATAACTAAGTCCAGATGAATTATTATAAGGAAAGGAACTATTTTACTCTGTGACAGCCTTGGAACATATTAGAAAGATTTTGAATACAGTGATGTCTATTAATTGACTTTAAAGTCAACATTAAAAAATAAAAGCAGGGAACAATTTGTGGGTAAGAAGAGAGGTTTATGAGAATTTATGGAAAAACTATGATCTAATTTGAGTCTTTGTATATAAAAAGTTTTATTTTTATCTATGGTGTTTGCTATAAAATTTTTGTTACAATATATTTTAAATAAAAACTAGTGATCATTAAAATAAAAGTTTTTGAATGATATAGCATATAAATTCTTTCAGGTAGTGACCAAATTCTCAAATAAGTTTAAATTTAAATTTATTATTTTACTTGCTCTCTCTTCCCTCAACTATGCAAATATTATTTTATAAAATAATGTATTTAGGAATGCAATAATATAGATTTGATTAGAATTGTAGTTTTTGCTTGTGCACTGGATTCGTTTTTGATTTTTTTAAAAGTCACCCTGTTTAATAAAAGTGCTTCTACAATTTGTGTCTAATTTGAACATGACCACTGAGAGACTGTATTTTATTTCCTAGTAGAGTTTCCATCAGGCAGTGAACAAAGAGAAAATAATAGATGTTTTTTAGGAAGGAAAACAAAACAATGTTCTTCTTGGTCAATGGAAGTACGTCTCTTGGGTAATAATGGGTGAAATTATGTACTGAAACTCATCATAAAACCTTCAAAAGCAAACTAAAAAGGCATATAGAGCAGTAATTTTAAAAATCAAAATATGTTCTAAAATTTTTTTAGCTTAGATTGAACAGTTTGTACTATGGAAACACATTTAATGTTCTTTCTTTTTAGGGTTTAACTATTGGTCAGGAAAATTAATATTTAATGTCACAGAAAAGACATTCCATTTCTAAAATGATTGTTAATTCATAACATGGCCACTTTATTTGCAGAACTTAAATATAGTAAAACATGGTCTAAAACTTGAACCTAGAATAAAACCAAAGAAATTACAAATTATTTCTCCTTATATATATTTTTTATTTTGTAATATTATTTTTCTCTCTCTGTAAGATATAATGACAGATTAAGTATCTTTCTCAGGTAATGATTTTCATTTAGTTAACAAATGTTTACTAAGCCCTTCCTATGTGGTAGGCATTCTAAGTACAGAATGAATCGAGAAACGTGGAAAACAGCAGTGAACCAAAGAAACACAATAAATATCAGAATAATTATAACATTTCACATTAATAATATTCAGTACCATCTGCCCTAGGCAATGCATTTTAAATGCAAATATTTTAGATACAGGTTGGTAGAAAGTTGAACTCTGCCAACTGTATTATATAAAGTGAGAAAGCTTTACAGGATTGCTACAATAAGCGCCTCTCATGTGTCTATTTCTATTGTCATCTGAAAAGGAAATTTAAAAAGAACTAAAAAAATAGATCAATCTGTATTTGAAGAACAAAATAAACAATGGAATCAATGGCTGTTCTGACTGTCAATGCTGTCAAATGAGTTTTTTTTCCACCTACACTCAAAATAAGCAGTTCTCTCCTGTGTAGGGGGTTACAGAAAAATAGTTTTGCCACTGACTCACTGTTGGATAACTGAGGGAAGAAAAGCCAGAAAACTTCAAGGAGTCCTTAGCATACTAAATAAATTATTTTAAAATTTTCAAAACGTGTTTTTTTTCTTTCACTAATTCCTTCATTTATACGTTCTCTCTATGAGAGATGTGCTGATGTAGCAGGAATATTTTTAAACAAAGAAGTTCAGGAAATCCAAAGAATTAAAGGTACAATCTTCCCAGCTCATGTTTATTTGCTTGCTTCTTTTGACAAGTTCTCAAAAGCACTCTTACCATCACATAATTTATAGTGTTATATTTGCCATGGGCTATTATTGAGATAGCTGGACCATCCTCAGTTTATTCATAAACTGCTCTTCTTTGATGCAGAGTCAAAAGAAGAGATCAATTTGCACATTTACTGCAATTAAGAAAAATAATTATCCTTTGACTCCCAATTAGAAGGCCTGGCCTTAATGAGATTGATAGGATCATTTTAGAGATTGTCTACATTTGGTTGCAAGCAATAGAAAATAACCCAGCCATCTTATCCAAAACTCAAAGGAAATTATTAAGAGGATACTGGGTTATTCAATAGGATTCAAGGGAAATTTAAGCAACTAGATTTTAGGAATAGCAAAAACCGGAACAGTGCTATGACTCTTAGAAACCATAAGATACTCTACAGTTTCTTATAGGAGGGCCATAGGGTGTGGACCTGAAAATAACACTAAAGATCGAAATGCTTTTTCGGTGCTTCATGCTCAGAGTCTATCCTACTAGTATACCAAGTAACTTTTCAAGGCATTTCTCCTTTCAGGCCAATTTCTCTTTCAGACCCAGATTGTAAAATTGACACACTAAAAATGGTTACTATAAAGGTAAGGAATGATAAATCCAAGAAAAGAAAGTCAAAGGAACATTGCCCAATGCCCAGAGCATAGTCTAAGGCGCACATGTTGGTTTTTCCTAGTTGGGGTACATCTATCTTATGAAAGTCTAGCCCTTGGTTCTAGGATCCCTGCAACTATCGTTGGACTTGAGCTGTTTCAACACTTCTTTTCCAAGGAGTGAAGTGGGATTATGGTTTAGAAGATCTGCTATCTCTTTAGAGTTTAACTTATTAATAATCAAACTTTCGTATCTTTGGGAAATAATAAAATGAAATTCTTTTTGAATTTCCTTACCACTGTTGCTTATAATCTTATGAGTTATGTTATTTAATTTTTATATTAGTTGAGGAGCTTATATGAATTTTAATTCCGGAAGGAGACATCAGAGAAGCCTTGTAAAAATATTTTATGCTCTTTGCTTTCCTGCCCTACACAGCTTCTTCCTTTAAATCACTGCATGGTACATGCTGTGGTCACTGGCATCCTGCATGTTTGAATCAGAACTTCTTTCCTCCATCATATCACTTCTCATCTGCTTCTGATCTTTACATTTTCACCCTGACCTTATATCCAATCCTCTGTTTTGCCTTCATGTTCTATTCTTCCACCTACTATCAACTCTCATCCTGTAGTTTTCCACCTTGGTTTGTGTTCCTGGCTTGGAACATGGTTATTCATTTTGTTACAATGTGAACATGCTTATTTTGCCTTGGGGAATTGAGGATAATCACTCTTCCTGCCCTGAAGAATCCCTGTAGATGATGTTTCCACTAGCATCACCCTAGATCCACAAGTGGAGTCCATATGGAACTGACAGGTTGAAAGAGGAATTTTTCAGAGAGTAAAGTTTTGAAACAATATATGAAGAGTTACTATAAGACAGAGATATTCCTTGTTTTTAGATTTTTAGGTATTCTGTTAAAATACTGTTTAAGAATTTTTTATATATAATAGGAAGTCAACTATATATAGATGATTTAGATATAACACGTTAGTGTCTAAACATGTACATCAGATTGAACCTCATGACCAATGACAATATTAACATCCAAATAATTTGAAACAGGCCTTTTAAATCTTTGAAATGGCTGTATTTATCATGCCTTATTCTAGTAATTTGGTTGCATTAATAGTGCTTGAGGTTAAATTGGTCATTGAATAGGATTTATCATTGTTGTAAGTTATCAGTATACTCAAATTTACATAATCTGTAACAGTACTACTGCATGAATATGGAAAGCATAGTGTATTTTCTCAAGTTGGTTTTCAGAACTCTGATTAATGTTTATATGATGAGAATACTATTACAATGCTAATTTATTGCAAGTATAATGTATTTACTTAAACATACTTTTAAAAGCATGATGTTACAAAATCTCCTTTTAAAAAAAACTATAAGTAATAGTTATTAAGGGTTCCCAGGAGAGCAGTTTATTTCTTGTAAAAATATTAAATTCGGCTATTTAAAAAATTATGTCTTTCAGTATCAAGTTACAATGAATCTGATATATAAATTTGGTGAGATATAACCTAAGCATAGTTATTTCTAAAAGTTTCTATTTGATTCACTGATTTTTTTTTTTTTTTTTTTTTTTTTAGATAGAGTCTTGCTCTGTCACCCAGGCTGGAGTGCAATGGTGCAATCTCTGCTCACTACAACCTCTGCCTGCCTGGTTCAAGTGATTCTTGTGCCTCAGCCTCTGGAGTAGCTGGGACTATAGGAGCCACCATGCCCGGCTAATTTTTGTATTTTGTGTAGAGACGGGGTTTTACCATGTTGGTCAGGCTGGTCTCGAACTCCTGACTTCAAGTAAGCTTCCTGCCTAGGCCTCCCAAAGTGCTAGGGTTATAGGCGTGAGCCACTGCATTGGCAATCCACTGATATTTCTAATATTCATGTTAAGTGACAGAAGACCACCAGAATTTGATTTCTAGCCACTTTGCTCTAGGGTGGGTGGTGGTAGGTAACTGAAATTTCCTCTGGCTTCATCTTCTTGGGGGTGCAAGTGGGGTCTCTGCAATTCAAGGTGAGTTTCCATTTTGTTTATACAGGACTTTACACTAAATGCACCTCAAGTACTTTCAGAAATCCCAATGAGGTGAATCAAATGTACTGAGGAGTGAGCACAATCATTTTAGGCATTATAGTACTACTCCTTGTACTCCTTTTGTCTGACCACCTCAATTAGTTCTTAAGAGTACAACAGTCTCCATGGGCTCCAGTGGGTGGCAATGTTTTTCATGAGGATTCACTGGGTTCCTCTCCGTTGTCTTGGCCACTACAGCCCCTGTGCTCCTATGCTGCAATCTTGCAATGGATGCTTTGCATGTTTCCCTGATCACTGCACTGCTTTACTGGATTTTCATGACACTGAAGCTGTTTCATGGTCAAAGAGAAAGTGGAGACTGCATCTCTATTTACATTACACCATCTGAAAGGTCCTAAAACAGCTCTATTTCTACACCCAATGTTGCATAGTGTTTTTAGTTAAGAAATTACATTATTACTTACAATCTCTTTGCCTTTTGTAGAACTCAACCATAATTTGGGATCTGGGCTAGGAGACAAAGCTGGTGATAAAAATCATACTTTGTTTCTCCATTTCTACATTGATGCTTCCTTTCTGGGTCAGACTCCTCTTGTCTGGCTGTTTCTTTTTTCATCTCTGGATGGATTATCTCTTAGGGTGTTAATTGGTCCTTATGAAAACAGATTTCTGTTGAGCTTATACCAGTTTACTAGACAGACTAATGTTTGAATCCTTTTTCAATTTTTTCTTCCCTTGTTTCTTTTTTTCCCTTCCTCTCTCTCCCTTTCTTCTCTCTTTTTTTAAAAATTATCTTCTTATCATCAAATGTATTTCATATATGTCCAAGTAAAAATCACATACTAAAATAAAAGAGGTACTGTTAGCTGTAGAATAGATCCGAGTTACCCCGACCGGTTCTGAAGCAACTTCAGTCTTTGCCTCTTCAGAAGAAAGAAATCGTCTGAGGGGCATAAAACAGAAAAAGAGACCGAGGAAAGTTCCAGAGCAGGAATGGAAGTTTATTTAACGGGCTTTAGAACAGGAAAGAACCCTTGGACAAGATCCAAGTGAGTGCCTGAATGTCAAAGAGAGACAAAAAGAGCCTTTAACTTTGATCCTGAGATTTTATAGGCTGCCTTTTTCCCATGATTCTTCCCTTAGGGTGGGCTTCCTATGTGGGCAGTGCCTTCCTTACCCTTGGGAACTGAGCATGCGCAGTGTGTTTAGAAAGTTGTACGCATGCCTGCAAGTTTTTTCTCCTGGCATCTGCATTCAGTTAACACGCTTAATGTTAATAGCTGTGGATCATCAGGAGATTGTCTTACCTTTCGGCTGCTGAATTATCATTTTTAGAGAGGCATTGTGATAATCCTGGAACCATCACATTTTAATTAAAATATATTTTTAAAGCATTATGTAAAATGATGACAAGGTAGAATTCAAATAAGGAAAATCTTAATTCATTCAGCTAACATTTAATTTCTCTTACCTTTATTGAGAACCCATTTTAGATTCCCATATGTTTGAGTAAAATAATAATTCTATAAGTTATAATAGAAGTAAGCCCAAACAATATCAGCCAAATAGAAGGCAATTTGGAGGTGAGCAGCAGGCATATTTCCAAATTTGAAAGAACAGAAATGTGATTGAAAATCAGACTTGTTTTGTGTTTACTATCCATCATTTTCAATGCCTTCACCAAAATTTACACTCTCACCTAGTCAGAGGGGAAAAATGCAAGTTGTAACAAAGTTCACCTGAATTTCCTGCCCTATCTCCTGGAAGAGACTAAAACTCACCCTAACTTTATGACAATTCCCCTTAGGAAGTAGGAGATTCTTCTAAGCATGCAGAAATAATTTTCAAAGTGCCATTAGGAATGTTCCCATAACCAACTTTTTTTTTTTTCCTATAAGGACCTAAAAATTATTTTTACTTCATAATTCAAATAGAGACAAATTGAGAAATGGTCTTGGTTAGTTTCTTACTGTCTGTTCACCACATCTAATTTTCAATTTAATTTATTGAACATTATGTTGAGTATTTACTACATAGATTATACTGTTTAAGTTTTGGGAGTAATTAAAAATGACAAAGGCATAATTCCTACTTCGAGGATTTCACAATCAACTGGAAGAGACTTTAAATTCAATTTTTTCAGCAAAGATCTATTGGAAGCTATGATATAAGGGACATAAACTAATAAGGAAATTCATATAAAATATTGATTAATTCTGATAGGGATGATGGATATCCATGATGAAAGTAGAATTATGGCCTGTCTTTGGAAGACATGAACAGTTGCAATAGACGGGTTTTTGGGGAGAGATGATCGAAAAGACAGTCTAAATAATGTACACCCCTTTAGAAAAGCACTGATGTGAGAAGTATTAGGATGATGGATAATGTGGGAAAGTAGAACCATGGGAGTTTGGGAGGGTACACTGAGGGAAGGGACAAAAAAGGCAAATTGGGACTAGTTTGTGGAAGACTAAAATGGTATGCTGAGGATTTTGGACTTTATTCTCAGTGTATTGTGGAGGAATTGCAAGTTTTGTATCAAAGATACATGAAGAAATTTCTCTTAGAACAAATTTGTGACCGGGGGTGGTGGCTCATGCCTATAAGCCCAGCACTGTGGACAGCCGAGGTAGGCAGATCGCTTGAGCCCAGGAGTTCAAGACCAGTCTGGAAAACATAGTAAGACCCCATCTCTACTAAAAATACCAAAAAATTTAGCTGGGCATGGTGATGCATGCCTGTAATCCAGCTACTCGGGAGGCTGGAGTGGGAGAATCGCTTGAGCCTAGGAGGCAGAGGTTGGAGTGAGCCGTGATTGCTCCCCTGCACTCCAGTCTGGGTGACACTGAGACCCTATCTTAAAGAAAAAAAAAAGAACAAATTTGTGTTTTGATACATTGGAAAGGCTGGAAACTGAGAATATGCTTTCATTATAAGTCTCTGTAATAGCTGAGGGAACCATAAGGTGCCAACTAGAATTTTTACTATTATTCCTGAATTGGCTGAGACCTAAGAACAGAAAGTGTTCCTCAATCTAAAGGAAGCATCAATCAGCCTACAGTTGGAGAAAGCCACCTCACAACTGTGCCAACTGAATGTTAGCCATACTCCCAAGAATATTCTACCACCTTCCTTTCTAGTCATAATAAGAAGGGTTAGAGAGATACGCGTCGTTGGCTTTATGGGTTGAATAGTATTTGAGTGGGAGTTTATTCCCTCTCTTTAAAGGGTATAGGTGCTTTTTACAGAATAAAACCTCATAAGGAAAATCCTATGAAAATCAAGATTAGAGGTATCTGAGCAAAGGCACTGGCATCTCATTCTCTTGTTGGAATCATAATAAGTTGCCACCGGCATGTAGTACCACCCTGATGTTACTCAAATATCATAGTAGGTAGTGTGGAAGTCCTTGGGATGTAATTGTGGAGTCCTGGGAATATGGGGTAATTTTCTGTTTGGTTACATCCTACTACTATTGGAAAGAAAAGGGAATTGTTTGATGTGTGGGCTATAGAATTTGTTGAAAATATCTGTAACAGCCAAAATGAGCAGGACATAAAGTTTAAGAAAAACATCTATCACATATTGACTATTTGCACTGTTTGAAGGACCCTACAATGTATGCATTGTAGAAGAGGTACCTCACTCTTCCCATAGCTCTGTGTGAAGGATCAACCATTGGGTAACTTGATGTCACATCCAACTTAGCAAATACATTAGGGGTGTACCAAAGGCAGACATATCCCCCTGAAGGAGTTTCTAACTATGTCCTTTGTACAAGTTAGACAAAAGCACCACTGAGTGGACACAGCCTTGAGAAACAGAGTGGGGACTGGATTTCAGCATCCAATTACCTCATTCGCTGGGCACCCTTGTGCACAGACTGCACAACTCCACATGGTGGTTCTACTTATCAGCAAGGAGGGCAGGGGTGACACTGAACACTGCCCCAAGAGAACCACGTACACCAACTCTGTGAAGCATAGCATGATTAGCAGAGATGATCAGTGTCAGACTCAATCGATGAGTCTCGGAACACCTTTTATCGGTATGTGGGCCGTAACATTAGGACATTTTTGTCTTCTCTGTCCTCCTTTCTGCCTTCTACAGCAGAGAAACTAGTGCCTAGATAAAAAAGAAGAAATGTCTCTAAGCCAGGCCACCACGCACTCCCTCACTCTTTGGCAATCAAAGCTTACTCTTCAATGTGGAGGTGGGAGATGGGAGGACACAAGCACATAAACATAGAACGAAGTTTAAGAATAGTCTTTTTGAGAAAACCAGAACTGAGTCTTAAAAATAAAATGACACAATGACAATAGCCAAATGTAACATGAAAGAGATGGAATTTAGCCAAAATAATATTAAGTGGAACAACATAGCATGGTTGAAAGGTTATTACTGGAAAAATTAAAATTATTTATGCTTGTACCCTGATGACTTGAAACTCTTTCGATAAACTGATTACACATTAAACTTAGGACTTGAATTAAAAAAAATAAGTAGAAATGTAAGTGAAAACAAATTGTTTAACCTAATTTGTAAATTTTCCAGCCATGAAATTTCTTCTCTCTGTTCTTCCTCCTTTGTCTAATTTTCCTTCCTAAATCAGAAGTTTTGGGGATATTGTGATCTATAGCCACACTTTACATCTACACATTGTCAAATTTGATATATTTGTATGTTTTCCAATAAGCCCTTTGAAAACTGCAGCACATTCAATTTCTACTTGCTCAGTCTCTGAAATCTAGTCATTTTAACTCTAGATAGCACTGTTTTTAAATATAGAAAATAAAAAATATACTCTTCTTTAAATGTCCTATAAAACTATTTTCATGTATATTTCCGTCATCCTTATTTCTCTGGTGACATATGCAGTTTCCTTTTATTGTTTACTTTTTCTTTAAAATGAGAGATGAAATAACATTATTTCAAGGAGCTGAAAAGTGAGTCTAAAATTATTTAGTGAATTTCATCTGTGAAAACATTTTTCTTTGGGTCATTTTGTATTTCCAGTGAACTACATTTTAGATTTCACAAATTAGAGATGAAAATGTGCATCAGAGCCTTTATTTAAAGCAATATACTAATCAGGAGAACAATTTATTTTTAAATATAACTATTTCTCAGAATCACTGGTTTATATTGAGAGCTTATCTGGAGGTTCTAGCACAGTAGCACAACTACCAGTACACCCTGGATGATGAACAGTCCTCCTCTATCTGGGAAGGTTGCTCTCTTTGACTAAGCTCTCAGCTTCAGAAGGGATGCACATGGAACAGTAGGGTTGGAAGGGGCACCTGCCTAGCCAGACAGATCAGCCCAAACAACCCTGGTGATCAATGGAGTGATGTTGCAGCCAGATGACCTTCACTAGTTTATTTTGAAATATTCATATGCATCACTAGATTTTTTCAAAGAAATTTAACTACGTGTTAACATATACAATACAATTCGTGTACCAGTATGAAAATACATTATTGTAGTAAGTTCTACATTTTCATGAAGAAAAGAAAATTAAACATATCTTAATTGTACAAATAGTTTAAGCCAATATTGACTTTAGAATACTAGAATTAGTCAAAATATAGGTCTTTTAAATTATTTCAGTACTAAGTTTCTTACTAGGCTTGAAAGACATCCTATTCTCATTAGTGATATATTTACTTACCAAATACTAGGGTGGATGCCTGCAGTATATCGCTTATATATGCATTTTATGTTGTTTTTTATTTCAAGTTTAGAGTAAAATTTTTGACATCACATTCTGAGATTACATTTTCTCCTGAGCTAATAGCACCCTACATGTTGGATATAGATGAAATGTTAAAATCCAATTCTGATTCCCCTCATTAAGTGAATTAACAAGAGTTATATTATTGCTGTGTAACAGAACCAGAATTTACATGAAGGAATCCCCAATTTTCAGTTTAGGGTTATATTTCCCATAACTTATGATGTCTGTATTTTAAGTAAACTTTTTTTCTAACAAAAAAGACTGATGTGACTCAGTTTATAGTGTGTATCCATTCTGTCACATGCAAATGATATTGAAATTCCTGGAAAACAAGGATGAAGTGATGGAAGATCATCACTTGATATTGCTTATCTCTTTAGTTCTGTCTTAAAATATCTTTTGAAACCAGTATTTTTTTCTTCATTTCTTTCAATAGCCAACACAAACTTTGTTAAGAGAGATAAGAAAAAAGGAAAAATTAGAAAAAATATTATTCCAGGGTGTCTTAGGGCTGTTAAAAACTACTGAAAAGGATTTACATTTTCAAAGAATCAGGGATGTAGTCTCCTTCCTCATAATTATGCAGAAGAATACACAAATGGTAGTTAAAATGTTAAATGATCTAGGAATAATACAGCCAATGAGGTCTATGGTATAATATTGTTATCAAAAATATGGAAAATAGTATTTCTAAAGAAGAATGTGGAATTCATTTTCTGGGAGTAGAAACTATGCATGACCTCAGTCTTCAAGAACTGTAAGTTTTGCGAAGTTTGTCAACTTCAGGATAAAATACAAATTCCTTAACTTAGTAAACGAGATTTTGTGACTTGCCACTGCCCACATCTTCAGCTTTGTTTCTGCTATCTTCCCACATTTTCTGTGCACTTTTGTCACTCCTGGGTATAGGTACTTTCCTAAACTTTCTTTTCTCTCTATTTTTGGCAAATGGTAGTATCTTAGTTTTCCCCCAGCTCAGTTTTCAAGACTCAGCTTAGGTGAAGTGTCACTGTGTAATTGTAAAATTCTCTGTAACCCACCATCCAATCGTTTTCAAAGGATTTTTTACCTGTGTTCAAAACTTAGTGAGCAAACACATTTTTAATACCTATCTCTTTATTATTAATGCATCTAGTGCATAATTTCTGGTCATAAGATATTTATTCAATAAATAAATGATGTTAGAGTTAAGAAATAGAAATGAATACAAACAAAGCATATTTGCCTCAGTTAGGGGTTATTTGCCTAATCCAGCAGATCAGATCTTGCCTCCCTTCTATGAGCATATCTTGTACTTTTTCTCTAAAAATTTCTGCAAGAAAAAACAGGACTGTGAAATGCTTTTTGCTTTCACACATTATTCATAAAAGAATGACATTTTAATTTTTACAAATTGAGATGTCTTTTGTCACACCCAGTGATATCAGCCAGGCTCACCTCTGATGTCAGTGAGTTTACTATAGTTCATTTCTACATGGATGGGTCAGCCTCTAGTGCAAAAGACTCAGGAGCAGGGCAGGCGTTTTGGCTACACAGAGATGTAACAGGATCACAGGGCTTCACATCAGTTAACATAATCTGTATTCCCAGTAGTGAATTCCAATTGGCCTCAGTAAAATTGGAATTTGCTTATAATTAAACAAGGAAGGAGACTGAAAACCCAGACACAAGTTTACAATGGACTAACTCCCATTGTTAATTATCAGAGCTATCAGACTTTCGAATTGTAGTTTTTATTAAAATGATGTCATGCAAACACACACACACACACGTACTATGCATATATCTATCATGGATTTTTTCTTTCTAGTCAATCATTCTATTGATAAAGCCATTTTTTCATAGTTAACTTTAGCTAAAAAACACATGATCACAAAACAAAACATGGTCTCTATTTTTATTGGATATAGCCTCTTTGTTTCCAGGGGTAAATTGCTTACATTTGTATTTTTAACACTCATACATCAGAAATGTTTAATTAAAATAACCCACAGGTGAGGAATTTTAGTCTGGTTTTATTTTTCTTCATACTATTGTCAATGCTCTCTTACCTGTGGATTTCACAGTTTGCCTTCCAGGAAGTCTTCAGGATTGTGTGATTAGAAGAGGGGAAAGGGAGAAAAGCTTGCAAGGCAACTTCAAGAGCTAGGAATCACTTCACGGAGATATAAAATAAAAGGGTGGTCATTTTTATCTTTGTCCATTTACCCTAGCTATGTTTTGTTTTTAACTGATGAGTTTTTTCCATTTAGAAAGAGACCTAATACTCAAGCTTGATTTTCATTTTTTGCCTTGGCCCAAAGAACCTGAAATAAGGCCCAGAATGACTTTGCTTACTTTAATGTAATTCTCATCTTAAAGATTTTTATTTAGAAGTGTCTAGGAACAGTTTAGTTACATTTCTCATGAAGTTAAAGGAAAACTTACTGCAAAGGCTCAACTATGAAGCAATTTATTACTTTTTAGTTCTGAGAAAAATCCTTTTTGTCCAAGGGTGAGATTAATTTAATTCTAAATTTGAACATCAAATTCCATGGCTAAGGAAGTACATATAATGGGCACATTTTAGAAGAATCTTTATGTTAGATTCTAAATTCTAATTCTGTGATTCTGTCAATTTCTACTTGCAATGTACCATCATGTCACATGAAGGAAGCCACTAAGGTCTAAATCTTAAGGCATAATTTTCAGAAAAGAGAGATTGTAATATAAATCTGAAGAAAGATGAATTTGAGTTGGGTTATTTGGTTTTTCTTTTTCCTTTTCACTTGAGTTATGCTTAAACAATAGCAAATAACATTTTTTCCTAATGTTTTTTTTGTAGGGAGAATGTGTAGAAACAGTGATGGTCAAGACTAGAAAGAAGGAATTTATAGAGGAAAAATAATATCAATATTGTAACCTCATAGAAAGTATCTCCTAATTTGTTGTTTTTCAGTTTCTTCCTCTTCATTCCAGTGTAGGTTACTCTAAGTAATCATTCTAGTTTCATTTGCTAGAATCATGATGGTGATATGTGAGTTGCATTATATTTTACAGGAAATTGAATGTTCCACAGTATTTTATAAGGTATATGGATATTGATATGTATTTATATTTCAGTACAAATTAACTACGAGTATACATAACCATGTGACTACAGCTATATTTCCATAGGTTCAAACGATATTAAATGAAGGTGTATTATAGCAGAATTGTAACCCTTATGTCATCAGAAGCTGTGTTAGATCTAGAGACAAGCAACCCTGTCTGTTTCTGTCTCACGGGCATTAATAAATCTCCCTCCTTTTCTGTTTTTCTTGTGTTTCTACAGCATTTTTTTCTGAATATCTGTTCTAATCTCCCATTACTGCTGACCAGTTGACTTCTGATTTTTTTCTTCCTAATCAGTTTAATTTTTTCCTGTCTTCACAGCTTCTGGCTATTCACAGTTTCTGCTATGAATTATGAGGTAATTCTACTCAATTTTTATGACCTTAACTCCAAGTTTTCTCCCAGATTTTAGCTCCTGCTGCTAGCTGCCTTGCTGTCTTTAGGTTTCTCATTTCAAATTCCAAAAGGGATTTGATTGGCCCAACTCCACTTTTGGCATCAGACCACGTCATAAATCAATTCCAGTCTTTAAATTGGATGTTGTTAGGTCCAATCAATTGTAGTTGTTGGAGTCACATCATGAGATGCAATTAAATTTAGAAGAGACCACGAGTGTATTAAGAAAAATGTTAGAAACAAAGTAGTCAACTCTGAAGCTTCTGGAGCAAGAGCCATATCTGTTTAACTTGTAAGATTTTTCAGCACAACAATACTAGGAAAAGGAAGTTTATATTATAATTTTGATATTCATCTATTCAAGTAATATTATTTTTATATGTCATTGAATGACTACGTGCCAAGCAGTATTCTAGGCTGTAAGGTTATATTGCTGAACAAAATAAAAGTAAACTGCCTGCTCTTATGGAGCTTGCATCTTCATGGAGAGAAACAACAATAAAAAATGAAAAATAAAGGTGGTAAGTGGTATAAGGGTGATATTAAATATTATGGAAAAGAATAAAGCAAGTTAAAAGGCCAGAGACCTAGGTATGTGTCTAGGGTGATGGAAGGAATTGTTATTTTACATAACATTGTTAGGTTTGTTCTCTTTGAGAAGATTTGAATAGAGACATGAATCAAACCCTTCCTTGGCTAATTACCTCCGTCTGTTCTCAACGGAGTTTTCTCACACTGATATGTTTTAATATCCTTAAAACAAGAAGGGTTTCAGTGTTTTTTTGTTTTTGTTCTTTGTTTGCTTTACACTGCTGAGAAAAAAGAATATTGACAAGAATATGTTCTCCTTTTGCAGTCAGTATTGAATAAAGTATTGCAGTCAATATTTAATCCCGTTCCCAAGGGATGGGAAAGCTGCTTATGGTCCTGTCCAGGAGAAAAATAAAAGAATCTGAGTCCTTAATGACTGCTGAAAAGAAAGCCGAGACTAAGACTGAATCTGAAATGAGGTCTCGGGTCTTGGGTATTCTTAAGGTCGAATGTTTGTGTTCTTCCAAAATTCATATGTTGAAATACTAACCCCCAAAGTGATTGTATTAGGAGGTGAGACCTTTTGGAGGTAATTGCATCATGAGGACAAAGCTTTTATGCGTGGGATTAGTGCCCGGTAGAAGAGGCTCCAGAGAGACCCTTGCTCCATCCACCATGTGAGGACAGAGCAAGAAGGCCTTGTCTATGAACCAGGAAATGGGCCCTCATCAGACACTAAATCTGCTGGTTGCCTTGATCTTGGATTTCCCAGCCACCAAAACGATTGAGAAATACTTTTTTTGTTTGTTTGTAAGCTACCCGGTTTATAGTATTTTGTTTTTACCATCCCCAAAAGACTAAGACATATGTTAGTTATGTAATGGCTTAACAATATCTAGAACATAACTCATTTTATATTCCCATGTCGACCTTATGTTTTGATGTCATGTTGCACTATATCAAATCTCTCAAAGTAGAATCCCATATTCAACTCAATCCTATTTTCTCTCGTGTTCCTTCCACATGCAATTAGTCACCAGTTCACATTAAACATCTGCAAAACATGTTCTCTGCTTTGTTTCTTTTGCCATGGTCTTCATCCATGCCATTGTAATTTTTACCTTAAATTATTGAAACATCCTCCCAACTAGTCTCCTTGACACTGATTATTTTCTATCCAGAGTTGTCATCAAAAATAGACAAAGGTGATCTTTCTATACATTGACTTAAAATTAGCTGAAAGCTCTTCATTGCTTTGTGTGGAGATTTCAAACACTAAGCTCTGGTATTGATCAGACTTAGATTTGAATACGTCTTTGTTTATCATTCCATGCCTTAATTTTCTCATCTCCCACCACAATCTCCCATGAATTGCAAAACTCTTACCCTTCCTCCAAGACCCATTTCAAGTGTCATCATTGAGGGGGAAGGGAAATACTTCCTACACATGCTGACTCTTTCCATGTGGAAGAATCTCTACAATAATCTCTACTTTTATGTTCTCTACATACATCCTCTCTTGTCCTTCTAAGGAGAGACAGAAAGACTTCTGATTGGTTAGTTTGAGAGGAAGAACTGGACATGTGTGCTTCTGCCCTTTCATCTCACGTTCTCTGTGAGCTGGCTGATAAAGAGGACATGTTTTTTTTCTCATCTTTCTGCCATGTGGTGAGAGTAACCTGCTCTCATCTTCCTAATCTGAGGCTCAATATTACTAAGCCCATTTTTAGCACATATGTAAGGCACCTATAATAGATTAAGTACTCAATAAATTATTGTTAAACAGATATTGAATGAATATGAAAAATTTGGTTTTTCATTTACCTGAAGAGGTCTGTCATGGAAATGTGATGATTTGGTGTACCTCTTTTGAGTCCCAGTAATCGACTTCAAGAAACTTTTCTCTAAAATCTTTGGTAAGTGTAAATACCTCTTCAGTGGATACTGAATTATCTGTGCAGTAGAATTACCATGGGGTGCTTATGAAATTTTCTACAAATTCCTGGGCATACCCCTAAGTTTGTGATGTGGTGTATTGGAGGTCTAGGTCAAGAGCTGATCATTTTAACAGGCACTGCAGATGATCCTTTACATAGAGTTTGACTACTGTCTTTAAGTTCTTAAAGAACTTTGTTTATATCTCATTACTGTATTTTGTTTATTCACACTCCTGTTTCCCCTAGTAGGTTATGAACTTATCAGGGATGTTTGGTCTTAGCATTTCAAAAACATAGTACAGAACCTGAAACCTGGTAACTAGTCAGTACATGTTTGTTAAATAAATGTTTGTTGATGAAGTCACACAGGAGGCTTGAATTTTCTATTTCATTTCTCAAGCAAGCATTTTGGGGTATTTAAAAAAGAATACAATGAAGACATCATTATTCCATTACATAAGCTTACATTCATTCATGAACAGTCCAACATTCATGTATTTTTCCAACTATGTAGCATTTGGCATGTTCAAAAAATATTAACCATCTTTTTTCATGCATGATTCATAAATCTACACTAAACTGACATAAAGCCTTTTTACAAAATGCAGGGTAAAATAATAAGTAATTACAAGCCTATACTATGTATAATGTATTTTTTTAAAAAACGTTATCCTGAGTTCTGGACACATAAATACATCAAAATGTTTTAGGTTGCCTAGCTTTCACTTGCATGTATTTTTTTCATCTAGCCACAACTGCATATTTGCTAGGCAACAGAAAGAAGAAAGTCTTTTTTAAAACATAAATCCGTGAATTCTCCTCAAGAGAGACATAGGCAATATTTGCTGCATCACTTAGGGAGTGAAAGGAAAGAGGGAAAAAATCAGATTAGCTTCTTTGCAGCTGTGTTTCCGTATTCAAGACCACACCTGGACAGGGTAAAGCTTCTCTGATTATAAACCTTTGGCAAAATGTAAAAGTTACTGCCTGAAAAAGCAGACTATTTCTTTGGGGATTCCTTTTGGCTATTTCAGTATTTAACAGATGTACTAGCTTAAGCTTTATATTTTGAAAATAGAATGGAGCATGGAGAAGCACTGCATCCTCCTATTGAAAAGTCTCACGGTAAATTGGGGTGTTTAAAATGTATTTAGAAATTGGCAATATATCACCCAGAAACATCTCCTTAAATCTCTTCATTTTATCCTGAAGTATAGTAATTTATCATGTATAGTTCTGATATGAGTATGGTATTTGTATACTATAATTACAAAACTCATAATTTTGTAAATGTTTACAACTGAGGTTGGGATCCACGTATATTCCAAGTCTGAAGTACCAAATGACAAATATTATTGTGATTACCTGTTTTATTTGTATATAAGGCATATCTTGAGGAGACGCACACACATACACACTTGGCTTCCTTAATGTAATCAGTCCCCATTATCAATGGTAAAATAATCATATCTTTTTGTCATTTAAATACAACTGGTAAATATTTTTATTGCACAATATTCATAGTTGAATAACAATGATAAGACAAACAGTAAATGAACTACTTGCCTTCCATAAACATTCATTGTCTTCACAGGAAGTTTAAATATAATTTACATGAAAATGTTCTAGTGATACAGGAGTAACAAAGCCTATCTAATGGTAAATGCTATTTTAATGGCTTAGAGTTAGTTCATGGGACCAGTTTTTATATCCAGTGTCAACACTAGGAACTTTCATTAAAACCACAGTAATTCCCATGAGAATTATTTTATATAGATAAGCATCACACTTTAAAAAGCCACCCAGGAAGAAGTGCCGAAGTGCTTTTACTTATATTGCTAGTAGTCAATTATATCTTCTATATCTATTTTGGGGGTCATAAGAAATATATGAAAATACCAGTAATATTCCATCATAAAAAGAGCAAAATCTTGCCATTTGTAACAACATGGATAAATGTGGAAGTACATTTTGCTAAGTGAAATAAGCCAGGCATAGACAATTACTACATGACCTCACTTATTTGTAGAATCTAAAAAAGTTGAACTCATAGAAGCAGAGAGTAGAAGGGTGGTTGCCAGGGGCTGGAGGTGGGGGAAGACGGGAGATGTTGGTCAAAGAGTACAAACTGCCAGTTATGAGATAAGTAAGTTCTGGGGATCTAATGTATAGCGTGGTGACTGTGCTTAATAGTACCGTATTGCCCACTTTTTGATGGGGCTGTTTGTTTTCTTCTTGTAAGTTCTTTTTAAATTCTGGATATTAGCCCTTTGTCAGATGGATAGATTGTGAAAATTTTCCCCCATTCTGTAGGTTGCCTGTTCACTCTGATGATAGTTTCTTTTGCTGTGCAGAAGCTGTTTAGTTTAATTAGATCCCATATGTCTATTTTGGCTTCTGTTGCCATTGCTTTTGTTGTTTTAGTCATAAAGTCGTGGCCCATGCCTGTGTTCTGAATGGCATTGCCTAGGTTTTCTTTTAGGGTTTTTATGGTTTTAGGTCTTATGTTTAAGTCATTAATCCATCTTGAGTTAATTTTTGTATAAGGTGTAAAGAAGGGATCTGCAAAGACTTGGAACCAACCCAAATGCCCATCAATGATAGACTGGATAAAGAAAATGTGGCACATATGCACCATGGAATACTATGCAGCCATAAAAATGGATGAGTTCATGTCCTCTGCAGGGACATGGATGATGCTGGAAACCAGAAAACTATCTCAAGCAAACTATCACAAGAACAGAGAACCAAACACCACATGTTCTCACTCATAAGTGGGAGTTGAACAATGAGAACACGTGGACACAGGGAGGGGAACATCACACACTGGAGCCTGTCCAGGGGTGGGGGTCTAGGGGAGGGATAGCATTAGGAGAAATACCTAATGTAGATGATGGGTTGAAGGGTGCAGCAAACCACCTTGGCACATGTATACCTATGTAACAAACCTGCACGTTCTGCACATGTACCCCAGAACTTAAAAAGTATAATAAACAACCACAATTTGCTAAAGTTCCATAGTATTAAGTGCTGATTTTCACAGTTTAAAAAATCGTACTGACTCATTTATCATCTTATATTCCTTTAAGTTGAAAACATAAATTGTTGACAGTAAAAACAATTTTAACAAAAAGAGCACTTGGGCTTACTGAATCTGAAAAATTGAATCTAAAAAATATAAAAAGTAATTGAATCTTTAAAAATAAAGTTCAATCTCTCTGTTTCAATTTCAGCAACTGTAAAATAAAGGAGACAAACTACATAATGTATAAGGTTCATTTATTTTTTAAACATTTTTCAGTCAACGTATTTATCAACTGCTTACTATATACCTGATTTCTGCTATGTGTGAAGTATATGTGTAGGTATTGTGATTGTTGTGATAAAGAAGACTAAGTTCTACCTGCTTTGGAGTTTACATTCTGGTAGGGGAACAGACAGTAAACCAATAAGCGAAAAAGTACATGATTTCAGGTAGCAGGAAGTATAACAGCAGGCAGGGAAGGGAATAGCAAGTGACTGCAATGGAGTGCTATTTGACTGACATTTTATCAGAGCCAAATGAGAAGAACCTAGTCATAGAAAGACCTAGTAAAGTGTTTTCACTGTGGAAGCAGGAGGAAGTTTCCCAAGTATGCTAGTGAATTTGGTGGGGTCAAGGAATAATGAGAAGTCCAGTATTGTTGGAACATGGTAAGCAAAAGAGAGGTAGTAGGAGAGAGGTCTAAAAAGTACTTGGATTTGTCCGGGTGCAGTGGCTCACCCCCAGCACTGTGCGAGGTCAAGGTGGGTGGATCGCTTATGGTCAGGAGTTCGAGAGCAGCCTGGCCAACATGGTAAAACCCCATCTCTACTGAAACATATTTAAAAAATTAGCTGGGTGTGGTGGCGGGCCCCTGTAATCCCAGCTACTTGGGAGGCTGAGGCAGGAGAATCACTCAAACCTGTGAGTTGGAAGTTGCAGTGAGCCGAGATCACGCCATTGCACTCTAGTCAGGGTGACAGAGTGAGACTCTGTTTCCAAAAAAAAAAAAGAAAAAGTACTTGGAAGTACTTGGAGTCAAACTATGTTGGGTTTGGTAAGGAGTTTGGATTTTATTTTAAATGCTATGAAAAGCCATTGTAAATTTTAAACAAAGGATCTGATGTCAACTTATCTAACAAAAAGAATAATGTGATATGTGGAGAGAACCATTCTGTGCTAAGTATTATGGACCAGTTGCATGTGTATGTGTATGGATATGAATTATGCATATACATAACTAAATATGATTTAAATCATATGGTCCTGTAAACATTTGTAATAATTGAAAATATGTCAATAAAAATATAGTTGAAAAACAGCATCCAGTGAAAAATCTTAATATGTAGAAAGACAGTGTAAAGTACTTATTGACACCTGGATGTTGGATGTCACTGTACCAGGGAACCATGGACCTGCAGCAGTAGGAGGACATACTGCCTGCAGGTGTGAAGGTGCAAAAAGAGAGAGCAATGTTATTAGAGCTGGGTAAGAACTGGTGACCTGGAAGTCAGGAGACAAAGCTGTCAATATAGAGAAACATTTTCTGCCAGATCATAACACGAAATCACAGAGAAAGCAACGCAGGAGGCAATACCCTGATGTCTACTGCTGGTCTCTCTAATTGACTGAAACCAATTCAATGTCTGAAGGCAAGGGAGGCTGGATGCTGCAGTTTAGAGGCCAGCCTCCCAGGGCACAGAGTGAGACAGACAAAAGTACAGATGGATTTTTGTGAACAGAAGGAGATGAATGAGGTGTGTTTGTTTACATAGCTAATTCTCACAACACTATATGGTAGGTACTTTTGTTATCCTTAATTCACAAATGAGAAATATCCCTATGCCACAAACCACAGAGGTTAGCTACTTTATCTGTGTAAGTGCTCAAGCAAAGATTTAATCCCAGTCTCCAGGGAAACTATTGAAAGCAATGTTTTCAGTTTCCCTGAGATTGAGTTTGAAGAAGGGCCACTTCCAGGCATGAGACTCATCATGCCTTTGGATGATACTACACTGCATTGGCAGCATTGATATCACAAATTTAAGGGAGATAAAGGCATCCTTTTGGAGGATATTCATGTTTGTGAATAGGAGGCATTCCTTAGCTCTCAACTGAAAAATCCCAAGAAAATAACTTCTAAACTGTGGAAGAAGAGAAGACTGACATCTCCTTTCCAGTTGAATGAGTGCTTATCCACCAAGATTGTTGACCTGACTCATGATATCAGATTAGGAGGAGAGACCTTTGAAGATATAACAGTGCATTTTGATAGAGTGAGTCAAGATCTGTCCCCTCCCTTAAATTCCTGGTTCCCTAGATATACAGAAGATAAATTATGCCTATTTACAGTACTACATATTGAACACCACAAAAGAAGTTTGGACATAAGAGGAATTTATATGGTGTTACAATCTGGGTATCAGTTGCAAGATGTGACCTCATCTTGTCAGGGACCACCAAAACTTAAGGAAGCCGCTGGGAATTGAGTTGTTCATTAATGATGCCTGTTGAGGTCAAACTGGTCACTCTTGCTCTGTAGGCAAGCAATAGGTTAGCAGTGATGACCAACAGAGCAGAGACTTCCACTTCACCAACAGCTAAGATGTGAGATGCCCTTTTCCTTTTGAATTGATCATGAAACTGAAGCTTTAAAATGAAGAGGACAAAGTCAAATTAATTGGCATAAGCCTTTTACAAAAGTTAGAAAATCAAACTGTCAAATCTTTTTAGAAGTCTTCTGTTCACCAGAAAAGTGGTTTGACAGAGCATTACTGGTAAACATTATTAGAAAATGAAGATAATTTCATGTTATAATTGAATGAGTTATACATGCTTTGATTTTAGATTATACTTTTGAATCACATCCTTTTGAGAACAAAGTGATGCATAAATAAGTAAATACATTCTAGTCCTCAGGTTTTGCTACTTATGTGTTTTATTTTTTTAAACTATACTTTAAGTTCTGGGATACCTGTTCAGAACATACAGTTTTGTTACATAGGTATACATGTGCCATGGTGGTTTGCTGCACCCATCAACCCGTCACCTATATTAGGTATTTCTCCTAATGCTATCCCTCCTCTAGCCCCCCACTGCTCGACAGGCCTGGTGTGTGATGTTCTCCTCCTTGTGTCCATGTGCTGTCATTGTTCAACTCCCACTTATGAGTGAGAACATGTGGTGTTTGGTTTTCTGTCCTTGTAGCAGTTTGCTTGAGATAGTTTCCTGGTTTCCAGCATCATCCATGTCCCTGCAAAGGACATGAACTCATCCATTTTTATGGCTGCATAGTATTCCATGGTGTATATGTGCCACATTTTCTTCATCCAGTCTATCATTGATGGGCATTTGGGTTGGTTCCAATTCTTTGCTATTGTGAATAGTGTATGTAGTAATACTACATATAATATACTACCCAGAATTGTATGAAATGCTGAGAAATGGCTAAAGAGTTCTAAATATCTTTGAGCTACATTATGTTTTAAAATAAGGCAGATCATCTACCATTTTACCTGTGAAAACTTTTAATATATCTTAAAATAGCAATAAAGTAAAGACACAGGAAACTTCCTGGGGATTAAGGGCTGGCTAGAATTAAAGGCCAAATGCTTTCAACAACTTCTAATCAAAGATGAATCCTCAGGAAATGCCTTGTATCCTCATCATTATTGTTTAATTAAAGTTCCTTACTTGCATTTAATCTGCTACCTCTTTATGGTTTGTTAATTATTAATCTTGAGGCCTCTGTGATAAATGGCCTTTCTCCTTGACTTCGTTTTCATACACTTGCCCCATTCCTGAACACGTGTCCTTGGGGAAAAATTAATGAATCCTAAAACACCCTACAAAATGTACATATTAATTTATTTCTTAACTGTAGAATAGTATATTTATTTCAATGGTATTTAAAGCAAAATGCAATTAAAACTCTGCTGACCTCCATCCTGTAAATAACATCCTTGCCTAGTATAATAACAATATCAATTTTAAAATCATCTTGAATACAAATTGCTTCTCCTATATAATTGTTTTTATAACTGTAAGAAAAAGAGCTAAAAGACAACAACCAAGGCAATTTATTTTATGTTTTTGAGAAATGAAAATCCTGACAGCTACTGAATAATTTACTCTCATCTGAATACTGACTGTAAATTTTATGTATGAGGAATGGGAATGATTTGTTTTCAAACTACAGGTAATATGAGTTTTCTTCCAGCCTCTCAGCAGTTGAATTTCCTTTGAGTACTTAAAAATGCCAAGCCATCTTTAAGGTGTTTTCCTTTGCAACTTGCCTCTTGTAAGAAATGCTAACACATGAGGGAAATAATATACATATATGGTTTATTGCTTGAGAGTATTATTAGCAGCTGCTTTTTAAATGTATTCTTTAAAAAAAAAGTAGGTTGTAATCCTTTCCACTGAAACCTAGGAGTAGCTAAATAATGAGGCTAAGCTCAGGAAATGTCAGAGGAAGGTGCATCCTGGGAGTGTGTTAGTCCATAACTTTCAGGAAGGGACAATCTAGTCTTCTGTCAAGTTGGTCTGTTCAGGCTTTCTCCGTGTGGCAAGCTTCCTCCGATTCATGCCTCTGTAAGTAGTTATAGTTCAAATAGGAGTGGCTGTCCTAGGTTTCAAACTCCCCTTCTAGGAAAATGTTTCCATCATTCACCATTTCCTACAATTGTTATACCTCAAGCTGAAAAAGCTATGCCTAGCTGGGAAAAGGCGGGATTCTGGAACTCTCCTTTTCCGGTCTATCACCTGAATTAAAGCCAGAGGGAGGGGAAAGGGATATAGCACATCATGATATCTCCACTGAAATGGAATTTTACAAAAAGTTTTAGAAACGTACAGCTGATTCCTGAATGCATGCTTTAATTTGCATAGACATAGAACTAACTAGGAAATTTGGTATTTCCAAAGTTAGGTTTATAATACTCTTGACATTTTTTCACTCCACCCCACCTTTCTTACATATTTGTAGCATTGTAAGTTACTTTATTTGAAAGTAATTAAACAGAGCTACGGTGGGATCACATTCTTTCTTTTTCCTCTTGACAAATGAAAGCCCAGCTCAATGGCTATCCAGCTGATAGCCTGCAATATGGAGTCTGAGCTGGATTGTTAAAAAGAATGTTTGCACATTTCCTGGGCACTCTGGACTCACCTGTTTTTTCTGCAGTATTTGTTGATAAAATTGAGGTTTAAAAAAGTAGTCCATGAATTCTTCCCAGTTATCTTCTATCATAGGAATTTTCATAGGCTGCTTTGTAGGCATTTTTCAAACCTCTATCCATCACCTCCCATAAGGACACCACACTATCATATTATCCAAGAAAAAAAGACTTATTTTCCATCAGAATGAAAATAATCTTTAAATCAAGGATAACCCTTGATATAATGCCAATGTAAATTCATAGCATCCATGCTTTCTCCCAGAATAAAAATAGAAAATGATATAAGATTAAAGGTTTTATGTTATTGTTATAGCAAGTGGGAATTCTAAAGAATAAATATTCTTACTGTGGTTATAATAACTTCTTTTCATGGGCAATTTTCACATGTAGGTAAAACTTAAAAGATTGTATGCTTATGTTCATAGCATCTACAACATAGACTAATAATGTTCACCCACATACAACACTAGAAAATTGCACGTAAAATTGCAGCAAAGAGAAATTGCCTAGAAAATTCTTTAAGAATTTTGATGCCCCTTTTAAAGATAGAAGGGAAGAAAATCGTCCTTTCTGACTTACTCATTCTCCTAGTGTTGAGTAGATTAGATAAAATTATCAGTTGTGCAAAATTATCGGAGAGGAAAACGTAAACATCTCTAGGCAGTTCTCAAACTGTCTTCTTTTAGTTAAATATGGACACAAAACTATTAAATAGTTTAAAAAAGTATTTAAACTCTGTTTTTCTGTCCCTCTTCCTAGTTGCCTTTTTTTTGATGTTTCAGAGATTTTTTTTTTAAGTATATGTTATTTGCCATTTCTCTTATCTCTCTTTGTGAAATTAAACAGTTTTTTTTCACAAAGAGTTGTTTTGTTTAAACCACTCATGGGTGCAGGAGGGGACATCAGCAGTTTTGATGCAATTCTCATATTCAGTCGCTACTTTTGGAAGTGTCTCCAGCCACCAAGGAGGGACTCTAGAGGAATGTCCAAAGCTGCTGTCCTTCCTCTTCTGCTGAGGCTCTCTGTGCCACTGGCCAGCAGGGTGCAGTGTCTTTCTTGGCTTTAGCTTTATTTTTCAAGATATTTTCTGGCCTCATCAGGATCACTTTTTTTATTGTCAGCCAGCTTCTGAACTCTCAGGAACAGACATCCTCACAAACAAAATGATATTATGAAAAACAGACCCCAGATATTGGCACATCAGCAAAACAGATGGGGATTTGGGAAAGCAAAAAAAAAAGGAAAAACCTTCTTTGGAAAGATTGCCATTTCTCTACTATATACAAAATGTTGCTCCATACTCTACTATCCAAAGCATTACGAATTTTAACTTAAACAAGAGAATTCTAATGCAATTACATTAAAAGAGAACATGTTGCATAAGTCAATAGAAGGGATCCAATTGTAAGATTTTAAAGAATTTGCTTGTCAAAGTCTCTGGATTACTGGTTATGAACTTTTGTCTAACAACTTCAGAGGCTCAGCAAATTTCAATAACTGAAACAAAATTTATTAATAAGAATTGTTTATATAAACTTGAAAGACTTTTTTTGATTAAAATCCTTAGTCTTTCTAACTAACCTAACTTTAAAATGATTGATTAAAGAAATGTGAAATTAAATTTTTTTCCCAACATTGAGATCTAACATTTATAGAACGTTTACAATGGGGGAGACACTATATTTGTAAACATCTGAATTATCCCATTTAAGCCTCAAAATAACCCTATAATAAAGATAATTTGATCATCTCATATTTTAAAAGATGGAGAAACTGAGAAGTATGCAACGTGGTCCAGCTCACACAGCTAGTTCATGGTGGAGCTGGACTGGGCTCCTGGCAGTCTGATTCCAGTCAGTGCTCTTAGCTACTAGACCTTACTAACTCCCGTTTCATTCAGTCCCTCTTGATGCCTGTGGTTCTCAACTTTGATTACACACTAAATAATTGAAGATTTAAAAATAATACCAATGCCCAAGTCTTATTTCAGAGCCATTAAGTCAGAATTTCTGTAGTGGGGAGATTTCATCTGGGCGTTAGTAACTTTTTAAAAATTGGGATTATTCTGAATTGCAATCAAGATTTAGAACTGCTGTTTAAACCAACAATTGTTTCAGGCAGTGAGGCTACAAGATGAAAATGATAAAAAGTTCCTTCCCTCATAGGGGAGTGTATTCATTTCCTGTGGCTGGTGTAACAAATTATCACCAACTGAGTGGCTTAAAACAACAGAAATTTATTTTCTCACAGTTTTTGATGCCAGAAGTCTGAGATCAAGGTTATGGCAGGGCTATTCTCTCTTGGGAGGCTCTAGGGGAGAGTCCATTTCTTGTCTCTTCCAGCTTCTGGTGGCTGCCAGCAGTCTTTGGCTTGTGGCCACACATGTGATTGCATTTAAGGCTCACCTGGATAATCTCCCCATCCAAAGATCCTTATTTAATTACTGTGCAAAGACCCTTTTTCTAAATAAAGTAACATTTACAGGTTGCAGAAATTAGGATTTGATATACTTGAGTGGCTATTATTCACCCTACTAGAAGGAGTTGAACAACTGGAGAGAGAATTTAAACATAGATTAAAAATGCTATTAAGATAATGATGATATTTATAATAGTTCCAGAGAAGTTAGGGAGACAAAAGGAATCCACACTTTAACCAAAGGTTTTTTAGTTTACTCACCTGATAGTCTCTTAATACAGATTACTCTCCATTTGTAAAGGCTATGCTTTAAAGTGACTGTTACTTCCCAGGTTTAATTTTTATTTTAAAACAGTGGATCTCAAATTTTATCATGAATCAGGATTATTGATCTGGGATGGGGTAATGGCAAAGAATGGATATTTGACTCATTTATGGTTATTTAATAATTTAATGATCTGGTGAAAAGGCTGAGAATATGTATATATGTATGACACTTTTATAAAATATTCTTTTATCCTTCTTGGGTTATTAATATCTAATTTTTTATAATGCTTATTAACTCTTACAAAAATCATAATTCTTAAAACGTAATACAGATATATTATAGAATGTTCAATGCCAGTACTTTTTTCAAGCTAAATATATCTGTAAATATTTGTTTATTGATTCAAACTTTTTAAAAAATAAAAATGCCATTTTGAATAGTAGATCTCTTGGAGCTTACCAAAGCTATTGTTGAGCGTTTGGAATTGCCTAGAAATTGACAATAGATTTTTCTAATAAAAATGTGACTAATGATGTAAAACCTTCTCACTTCCAAAATTAATCTGCAGTTCAATGTAAAGACCACAACTTTAGGAAAGAGTATACCTCTGCAACTGGCCAGCAAAGTTGCTAACTTTAGCAAGTTACTTATCCTTATCGATCGCATGGGATTAACAGTATTTATTCTTAGAATTTTTGTGAGGATTAAATGAGAGTACATACTTAAAGTTTCCAGCACAGAACCTAACCTGGATTTGATTCTTAAAAAAAAAAAAAAAAAATTGTCAGTTGTAGAAAAGGTCAATAGTTGCAAGGTCACAAGAAATAATTCACAAGTTCTAAGGATGTTCATTTCTTGTTGGAATTGTTAGCATCTCACACAATCTTAGAGGTCTCTAAATAGATATTAGATATTGATTATAATTAGTCCTTGAACAGAGGATCAGAGTAATGAAGTCATTGGTTCTACAAAGGTTTATGTCTTGATGAATTTAGACATAATTTGACTTTGTTCTGCATAGAAAGCCAAGTACACACTGTGAACTCTTTCTTACTGAATTTCACTGATATAGATCTTCTATTCAAATTTTTATGGTTATTTTAAACACTACATGTATGCTCTAAGTCGCGAGTTAGAATCCAAATCTAGTCACAATCATGGACATAAAGAATATCACGTTTTCAATTTTATTTTCTATGCCATCCAAAAACACTGTAGCAGATTTAATTTTATTTTTCAATAAAATGTATTTGATCAGCAAAATAAAATAATCTAAGAAACATTAACTTTATAAACATACAAATGATCTTTACCCTGTGCTCAAAGCATTTTATTTCCTGAGAGTTACTGAACAATGTTTTCAGGCAATTTTAAATGAATTCACTTCACATAATATTGAATCTAGACTCTTTTCCAATGTATACAATGTTATATATTCTGAAGGGAAAATGACATTATTTTGATACATTTCATTTTAAGACTTAGTTCAGAAATTTTGTTTTGTACTATATACATTTTGAATGTCTTAAGCATAGAGAAAAAAATTGAATGTTCTACTAGGGCAGATATTTAAGCATCTGAAGTTTAATCCAATTGTTAAATGCACAGGTTTAAGCATTATTTCTGAGAAAATAAAGGTATAGATTTACAAAGGCATAGATTTACAAAGGTAAAGGCATCAAATTCTCAAATTTTCTCCAGAAGGAGAACTTCTTACATAATGTAACACATTTTATTTAGAAATAAAATAAGTTGCCTAATTTCACTCACTGGAAGTGACGTAGCCAGGATTCAGTACATAAGTACCTTAGACTTTGGGGTGCTCGCTCTTAACTACTTTAGTCTATATATCTTTTTCTTAAAGCCCTCAACTTGTAGCATTTATCTTACTAGATTTACTTTCACCATTTTTATATTGTTATAAACATTGTGTGTGTGTGTGTGTGTGTGTGTGTGTGTATAAAACTGAGATCTCACTTGCCTTTTCTTTTAAATTTTACCACTATCAACCTTTTGTTTTCACTTCATTTACCTTAAAATTTTTGTTTGTCTACTTTTGTCCCCCCCATGTTATTAGGCTATAGGAAACAACATTTCATGTGATTCATTAGAGAACATTTAATAGTTATTTAATAATAATCATGAAAGCAGAACCCTGAAGAATAAATGGGTCTTTATATAAAACATAAATATCTAAAAATAAGAAAATAGTTATGTAATCTGTGTTGATGGATATATATATATATATATATAAAATGGCTGAGGCATGGAGGGGATTTAATTAATGGCCATTTTATATATATATATATATATATATATATCCATAAACACAGATTTATAATTATTGCTTTATGAATTTGTCTTTTAAACTGGACAGGAGATTTTAAAGAGTTACAAACAAAACACACATATTGTGAATTCTCTCAGTTTTTATCTGTAAATTTCTTACTTAATTATGGATATATATATATAATGGCTAAGACATGGAGGGGATTTAATTAATGGCTTTTGATTAAAAGGGCAGTAACTAGAAATTTAAAAGTAATGTGAAAAATGAACACACACAAAAACCTTATAAACCATTATGAATACCATGGGAACAAAATAAAGTATTGGGAAAAATGGCAATGAGGAGGTAGAATGCTTTTATCTGAAAATTAGCTGAACATTTAAGGTATATGATCATAAAAGGAACTATCTCAATTAAAAAACAAAAATCTTCATGTATTGATAATATGATGTATATTGGTAAAATATTTATTATCTTGGTACAATTCTATTTTTGTTAAAATTTGAGGGATAACACAAAAGTTATAAACAATTTAAAACGAATATAAACTCAATAAATTGGAATTTTATTTGAAGTGTTAACATTGTTTATAATTGCATAATTTTATCCTTTGCTCCATGTAATTTGAAAAATAATTATCCTTCAGGATTTTATAAATAATAAGGGGTATGCAATTTTAAATCAAAGGACGTTCTCAAGGCACCTCACCCTTACTTTAGTATTCATGAGTAAGTAATTATACAAATGTTGTTGAATGAGCTTAGATAATTTACTAAAATCAAGAAAATTACTGCCAAAAAGTAATTAGTATTTCCAATGCTAACTGAAATAAAAGTATCTTTTTCAAATATTGTTTCATATTCAGAAAGTCAGGTTTCACCTTGGAAAATACATTTAGGATATGATTTATTTATTAAGAAATTGACCAAGCTCAAACTCATTAATTTGGTCATTGGGAATGACAGAATAAGAACCTTTCAAAAATCTGCTCCTCCATAAAAAAAAAAAAAAATGGCAGTACTATCAAAGTAGTCAAAATATAGTTTTCCATAACTCTAGAAATTAATCGAAGTCTTAGAATAATTAGAGGAGTATTTATTCAAGAAAATTGGCTGGGTCTTGATAAGACCTCAAGCTTTGTGGTAGTTTAACTTCCTCTATTTCCGTCCCACTCTCCCTAGCTTGATCACCATCTTGAAAATCAATAGCTCTGCAATGGAGGTAGAAAATAGCTTATTGATCACTGCAGTGAGTAGAACAGATTTGGAGATCCTCCAAAGCATTATTCTCAATTAATTGTCATTAATTTTCTGGAGGTTCCCTGAAAACCCTTACTCACAGGACTTGTCCTTATTTCACCTGAATCAGCGCTTATTCATTGCAAACAGCATTTTCACTGGAAATATTTGTGAAAAATCAGTGATAATAGTTTGACATTGTAGCTGCCTGAGGTGGAGCTATCAGGTGGGCAAATAAGAAGCTGACCAGAAATATTAAAAAGAAAAACTGGGGAAGGAGATGTTGTCATAAGTGTCTTTAGCTCTAACATGTTTAGAGCTGTCTAAACTCCTAAGTATTAAAGAGACACCCCAATACACATGCAGAGCCTGAGAAAACTGATTGGTTTGAGTAATTTAAGGATTTTTCTGTTCAAAAATTGGCTGACCACTAAGTTAATTGAGCAGAGATATCAGTGGCCAGTTTGGTAAAAATATAGATTTTATAGAATTAGTCCAGGGAAGTCACTAAACAAACAACAACAACAAATGACAACACAGGAATAACAACAATACACCCTTGAGAATGGGGCTCTAATTTCCAGAGTTGCCATGTTATATTATTTTAAATGCCCAGTTTTCAAAAAAATTATGAGACATGCAAATAAGAAACAATGGCCTCTACACAAGAATAAAGAAGTAGTAAATACAAACTATTTTTGAGGAAGCTGTGTTAGACTTACTAGTTAAATATTTTAAATTAACTATTTTTAATATGTTCAAAAACTAAGGGAATCCATGTCTAAGAATTGAAGGAAAATGTGTAAGCATTGTCTCCCCAAATTTAGAATACTAATAAACACTAGAGTTGAAAAGTACAATAATTGAAATGAATTCAGTAGAGGTACTGAAGCAGATTTGAGTTGTCAGAAAGAGTCAGCAAACTTGAATATTGGTCCATTGAGATCATCCACCTTGAGAAACAAACAGAAAAGAAATGAATAAAAATTAAGCAAGCCTTAGAGGCTTATGTGACACCATAAAATGTACAAACATATGCACAATGTAAATTCTAGAAGGAGCAGAGGTGGGGAAAAAGAGGCAAAATAATATTTCAAGAAATAATCATTAAAAACTTTCAAAATTTTATAAAAAACAGCAACCTACACAGCCAGGAAAGCCCATGAACTCCAAGTAGAATATACTAAAAGATATTCAGATCTAGGCATATAATAATCAAACTATAGAAAGAGAAAGAGAACTTTGAAAGCAGCAAGAGAGCAGCAACTCATCAACATGAGAATCCTAAATTGGATTTAACAGCTGATTTCTCATCAGAATCCATGGAGGTAATAAGGCACTGATGTGACATATTTAAAGTAATTTTTTAATGATTGTCAACCAAGAATTCTAAGTCCATTGAAACCGTTATTCAAAAGTGAAGGATAAAGTAAGAAATTTACAGATTAAAACTGAGAGAATTCACCCTGCAATACTAGAAGACACCCTAAAATAATTTCTTAGAAAACTCTTAACTAAAAGGGAGTCCTTCACATTTCAAGGAAAGGACACTAAAAAGTAAATTGAATTCACATGAGAAAATAAAGAGCATCAATAAAGGTAACTATAAGGGAAACATAAAGTACAATATGTGTGTTTTGTTTGTAACTCTTTAAAATCTCCTATCTAGTTTAAAAGACAAATTCATAAAGCAATAATTATAAATTTGTGTTGATGGATATATACATAAATTTATATGACAGAAACACAAAGGAACAGGAAATAAATGGAGACATATAGAACCAAAGTTTTTGTATATTACTGGAGTTAAGTTGGTATTAATTCAAACTAGAGGGTTATTGGTTAAAATATTAATTGTAATCCCAGGGAAACCACAAAAAGCTCAAAAAATGTATAAAAAATGACAAGATAGGTTAGAAAATATTTAATATAAAATAAAGCATTAGTGGAGGATAGAGAAACAAAAAATAAAAAAGCCACAGAAAACAAATAGTAAAATAGCAGATGTAAATCTTATCAATAAGTATATTAAGTATAAATAGATTAATTATTCCATCTAAAGGCAGAAATTGGCTTAATAGATTAAAAAAACATGATCTAACTATATATCCTCTATAGGAGATTTACTTTAGATTCAAAGACTCAAATAGATTATATGTAAAAGGATAGAAAAATATACTCCAAGCAAATAGTAAACAAAGAAGAGCTTGAGTGGCTATATTAATCTAAGATAAAATAGACTTTAGACACAATTGTTGTAAGAGATAAGGATGTTGATAATGATAGAAGGCTCAATCCACCAAGAACATACAGCAATAAAAACATATATCAACCAAAAAACAGTGCCTTATGATAGCAACCTTAAGAGGACTGGAATAACTAACTATATCAGAAAAATTGACTTTAAACATGAAATGTTATTATAGAGAAGAGCAGATATTTCATAATGATAAAAAGCTCAATCTATCAAGAATGAGCAAGAATTTACATATATGGCTCTAACAACAACTCTAATATGCATGCAGCAAAATACTACACAACTGAATGGAGAAATAGACAATTCAGCTATAATAGTTATACACTTCAATATTCCATTTATCATAATGGATAGAACAAATAGACAAGGGATGAACAATTAAATACAATACTGGAATAACACCGTAGACCAACTAGACCTAACAGACGTCTGTAGAATGCCCAACAACCACAGAATATACATCCGTCTAAAGTGTACATGGAACATTCTCTAGTATAGACCATATGTTTAGCCATAAAACAAATATAAAAAATATAAAATGATTGAAATAACACAAAGCACATTACCTGAATAGAAGGGAATAAAATTAGAAACCAATAATGGAAAGGATTTGGGAAATTTATAAATATGTAAAAATTAACTTTGAGGTGAATATAAAAGATAATAAAACATACCAAAACTTACAGGACACAGCTAAAGTAGTGCTTAGAGAAAAATTTATACCTGAAAATGCCTTTCCTAAAAAAGAGAAAAAGATCTTAAATCTATAACCTAAGCAGCCACCTTAATAAATTTAAAAAGTGACCATAAACTAAACCCTCCAAAAGTAGACAAAAGTAAGAATTAGTAGTGGAAATAAATAAGATAGAAATATTTTACAAGTAGCAAAAAGAAATGAAACCAGAATTTGGTTCCTTAACAAGATCACCAAAATTGACATTCCTTAAAAAGATCACCAAAATTGACAAATTTCTAGCTAGATTTACCAAGAAACAAATAGAAAATACTTAAATTACTAAAATCAGTAATGAAAGAGAGGAGTTATTACAGAAATAAAAAGAATTATGAGAGAATACTATGAACCATTGTATGATAATGCTTTAGATAACTTAGATGAAGTGGAAAATTCCTAGAAAGAAACTACAAAAACTGACTCAAGAAAAGATAGTAATTCTAAATAGTCCTACAAGAATTAAACTGACCCACCTACCCCCTTTCCCCGCCCAAACAAAACCATCACAGATGGCTTAACTGATCAGTTCTACCAAATGTTAACCAAGATTTAATATCCATCCTTCATAAACTCTTATGAAAAATAGGAGAAGAGAATATTTCCGAACTTGTTTTATGAGATCAATATTACTCTGATACTTAAACCAGACAAAGACACCATGAGAAAACTATGGACAAATATCCTCTGTGAATATAGATCAAAAAGTCTTCAACAAAATACTAGCAAACCAAATCTGGCAACATGTACATTGTATTACACAATATGAAAAAAGTGGGATTTATTTCAGAAGCAAAAGATTGATTCACACATGAAAATCAATCAGTGTAATTCACCATATTAATAGAATAATTAATGAAAACTGCATGCTTATTTAATATATGCAGAAAAGGTATTTAACAGAATCCAATATCCTTTCATAATAAGAACACTCAACAGCCTAGGATCTCCAATGAAGTAAGAGCATCTACACAAAACCCACAGCTAACAGCATGCTTAATGGTAAAAGATTGAAGATTTCTCCTTAAGATCAGGAACAAGACAAGGATGTACACTCTTGACGAGTTGTATTCAACACTATACTTAAGGTTCTACCCAAGGCAATTAGATAAGAAAATAATGTCATCCAGATTGAAAAGGAAGAAGTAAAATTATTTCTATATGAAGATAACATGATTCTAAAAGCCTAAGAAATCCACCAAAAATGATTAGAACTAATAAGTGAGTTTAGCAAGCTTTTCCAGATACAAGGTCAATATACAGATTGTATGCTTATGATTTTTAAGTAAAAGTTTTGTTATAGTAAAAGTGGTAGATCTAAATTCACAAAGTTATAAATGTTATAGATTTGTAAAGAAATTGTGAGGAATCCATATGTTTGCATACTGTGGAATCATTAAAAATAAGTTGAATCTGTATGCTTACTGAGATACAAAAATTATCAGATTACTGATATTAAGTATAAACATATGGTAGATTAATTGCACTTATAGCCCCATTTCTTTTCTTTCTGCATTTAATCAATTGTGATGTTCCTTTGCGAAGGGACCCCACCCTTTGTAATTTACCTTGGTGAGAGAATTAGGCAGAAGTGTTAGTGTGCCAGTTCTTAGTCTTTAGGTAATTTTGCATAATTCCACTTGCTCCCTCTTGCATGTCTGTGATTGCAACCTGAAGAGCATGCTCAGATTAGCTCACACTGGTCTCAATTCACCTCAGCTGAATTCAACCTAGATCCAAAGACTCTAAACCCCAAGAAGAATAAGCGCGCTAAGAGGAGGTTGGCAGAGCTGTTCATCCCTGAGCAGCTGAACCCTGAGATGCTCAAGAAATAAATGTTCATTATGTATGCTACTGAGTTTCTGAGTGATTTGTATCCCAGAAAAAGCTAAAGCATATGGACCTATTTTAGTAAGAAAAATATGCATATGGTCAAGCATGACAAAACATGTTTAGTGAGCTAAAGCAAATGATTAACTGTGGTTATTTTAGCATTATGAGTATGAGTAATTTTATTTTTTCTGGATAATCATGTATTATTTTGCTATGGTGGAATTTTCAATAAAAATGATAATAGGTTAAAATTGTTTATCTTCCTTTTTAAAGGGAATAAATCAGTGTTGAAAGTTTATTACTCCAAATTAAAATTTTTCCTTAGAAAGTTTGAAATGGTTTCTGACTCTGAGTAAGCTTAAAGTGATAGAAATAAAGGTATATAAATAAACTATTTAATATTATAATGCTTAGATTTAGTGGCTTTTACTGACTCTATTTTGGGCTATATAAAAATCTGAAAGTATTGTATGGAATTGAAATACAGATTTTAGTTTCCTCTATTTTCTTACCAAAATGTGAATAGTGTGTTTTTTTGCCATTAAAAATGTTATCCAACTTCTTCATGGATAAAAAGTAATTTTTCCAGGAATATTCTCTTTGAAAAAGTTAAAA
Organism: Pan troglodytes; assembly: GCF_028858775.2. NCBI lineage: Eukaryota > Metazoa > Chordata > Mammalia > Primates > Hominidae > Pan > Pan troglodytes. Next base: position 89,171,661 of record NC_072411.2, read on the forward strand.
CAATGTTTGAAATGCGTCTACAGTACTTAGTGGATGATATTTGAGACAACGGCAGAATATCTTTGCTTTTGATCTAAAACAGGCGAGATGAATTCATCCATAGCTCTAAAATGTGCCTTGGGAGACTTGTAGGTTTTGTAGTGTTAAATTGCTTTCACAGATGACTGTTAAAGTCTGAGAAAATTTAGAAGTTATATTTCACATTTCTCTTTTCCTCAGTCTTCACATCCAATCCATCAGCAAGTCCTGACGCTACTTTTCTTCACCTCCACTTTTATCATGATATTGTCAAAATATAATTTTTAAAGTTAGAAACATGACTTTCTTACAAATGTCAAGTAAGCATATGCCAAACATTGATTTAAATCATTATTAAAGGAGTCAGCAGGATGATAAAGGTAGTTCAAGGGGCATTTGGAGAACAGAGACTGTTAGGAAAGGTATACTGAAATAAATTTGCTAGGTTGGGCACAAAACTGGTTAATACCTTGCAGAGCAATAAAATATAACCTTTCTTCTGGAAAGAAATTATATATCTCCAATGGACAAAAACTACAAATGAACATATAACATTACAGAGTCCTAGCTTTAATCAATAGTAAACAGCAAAGCAAGCAAAGGTACATACTAGGGAATTAAATTATTCTTGGGTGATCCTGTTAGATAATGTCCTAGTATGACACTGAAATAACATGCAGATATTATTAGCAATTTTGGGTAATTTTTTTTAACAGTTCTCCATTGTTATTATAAATAACCTTAATCACAAATAAAGGCCAGCCTTCTGGTGTTTGGGCCTAATTGACACAGATTGGGAAAAGGTATTAGTAACTACATAAACTTTTTTATAGTATGGTCAGCAAGTATAGTCATTCAGTTTTGAGCAACTCTTATCGTCAGAGAATTAATTTCTTTCTAGAATTCAAGACATATCTTCATGTGGCCTTGGACCAACTCAGTTCTCCCTCATTTCTCCTGTAGTTCTCAAGGATAATTGTAGAATGTAGAATGTGCTGGGAATGCAACATTCTGAGACAAAGGGGAAAAAGCCTGGCTCTGTTCCTGTTTCTCGGAGAAATAGGATTTTCTTGAATGCTTTATCCCAGCATGTTGTGTTTCTCCAGAGGTATAAAACCCAGGTGGGCTCCCTCAGCTGTGGTGCAAGTGAGGCACATGTGGACAAGATTTCACCTATCCTGGACAGCTTTTCTGATGAGTCTTAAAAAGCCAGCTTGCCCTTGAATCCTAGGCTTCTGGGTTATTTGCTGCCTACTTATGAGTAATAAATTTGCTTTGCTTAATTTGTTGCGTGAATGCTCCTTCTCATTGGACTTGTGCAAATAGTAGAAATTGCAGCCCAAGATGCAGTAAGCTGTAATTGTAACCAGTGCACAGAGAACATTGCATGTGGAAAACACTGAAAATAATAAGAATATACTAAAATAAATTGTATCGGATGAAATATAACTACAAATTCTTTTCTTTTCTGTTTTTTTCATCAAGTCTTTGCTTCCTCCACTTAAACTTGGATTGGTCTTGTGACTTTCTTTAACCAACACAATTAAGCAGAAATGGTGGTTCTGTGTCTGTCTTTGCACTACTATATCATTCTGGAACCATGTCTGACATAGTATAGGTCCTCAAAATAAATATTTACTGAATAAATGAATAAAAATATAATGATATTTGTTTTAACACTATTTGCCCTGTTCACAAGTGAGTTATCAAGACATATACATTTTACTGAAAGGAAACTACATGTTTTACCTCTGTACTAAGACGTTTTCTAAATAAAACTTCTTACTAGAGCAAGCAGTATCCTCCTGTTTTTATGAGTCACCCTCTCTCCCAGAAGTTCAGAATTCTTGTGCTGGCTGTTTTACATCATAGCAGCAGCCTATGTTGAGTTCTTTACTAGTGGTGTCCCACTGTCTTTTAAAATACATTCCTTGTTTTTACTTAAACCCCTGGAAGTCTCTGCCATGGCATGATGAGTAATAATAAGTTTATCAGATAAATCAATCTCTGTCTCTGTATTAACCATGTAAGAGAAAACACAGAATAAAGATTAGAGGTTTCGAATCAGAAAGATTCTGATGTGAGTTATAACACTCAAGTTCAGCTAGTAAGGGTGGTGAATTTAGACCAGTATGAATTTAGACCATTATTTTATTTCTTGAGACTCATATGTAAATTGGGGAACATAATACTACCTAGTAAGGTGTTATAAGGATTAAAAGGAGCTATGCATATATAGTTTCTATTGTATAGTAAAGGGTTAACTTATTGTGGATATTATAGGAACTGATTTTTCCCCAAATGTCATATTGCCTTTTAGTAGATGTCTCCAAAAGAAGTTGAAAACTGTAATTGTGAGAGATAGGAGAGATCTTGGGTTAGGTGCCTCTTTCTAGATAGCCACTTCCATCTCCTTCTCCTAGGGCTAACACTGCTTACTTTTAAAAAAGACACTTCCAGACATAAATGGTGAATTTTTGAACTATGGTTAACTAATTCTAGCCAAACAGTTAAATTCTATTTCCAGGAATTCCTGTGTTATTTGTATCTGCAGTAAATTAAGAATTATAAAATCTGAAATCATATTTATGGTAGCTATTTTACAGTTCTGCTTCTATGATACATAAGCTTGATAGAATCTCTTGATGTGATTTTTTCTAAGCCCTACCTCTCAAATAATCATTTACTACTGTGACAATCTACATGTCTAGAAGAGTTTTAAATATAGATTGTTTAACAAGTTTCCCCTATTCTAACAAGCATTCTTCTTTTGTAGATTCTGCAGAAATGGAATCTGAACAGATCACCTTGAACGTATGAGGTTCAGGTGAAGAGCTGGATGAGGAGTAATTTAAAGCATGTTGAATTAACAAATAGCAAAACAGACAGATAATATTCTTTGGTCCTTGTGAAAAAGTAGTTATAAAAAGATTTTTCCTAATTCCTGAAGTTTCTATTATTTAAAAATGAACTAAAATCTTAGAACCCATTTCAGGTTACTTGGTTCATCTGGTCTCAGCTCAAAAAGATGTTATCACTACTCCTTCAATAGCAAATTAACTCTTACTTGCTGGAGATATATATTTATAATTGAACTTCCTTTTATTGAAATTAGCTTCTGCAGAATCACAGCTGATGAATTCATCTTATTTCTTTTCTCTTTTCTTTCTTTTTCTTCTTTTTTTTTTTTTCTGAGACAGTGTCTCACTCTGTAACTCAGGCTGGAGAGCAGTGTCATGATCACAACTCACTGCAGCTTCAACCTCAAGGGGCTCAGATGATCCTCCCGATCCTCCCACCTCAACCTCCTGGGTAGCTGGGACTACAGGCACACACCATCACACCTCGCTAATTTTTATACTTTTTTGTAGAGACAGGGTTTCTCCATGTTGCCGAGGCTGGTCTCAAATTTGTGGGCTCAAGCCATCCGCCTGTCTCGGCTTCCCAAAGTGATGGGATTACAGGTGTGAGCCACTGCACCTGGCTTTGAATTCATCTTCTATTACTATATTCTACAATTAAGAGTTTAGTTTTGAGGTTAGGTTTTATTTTTTTCACCCATAAAATTTAGAACATGGATTGTTAAACAGCACATTTGGAGTGCTTGCTGTTGAAACATATTGACTTCACTTTAGAAAGGGTAATTTAGGCTCTTTTGCTCTCCTGGTTTTTGCTTATGGCATTAAAGTTATGCTTTCACGCTGTGAAGATTTAATTAGTATTACAGTGAATATAACCAATGTTGATATTCAGATTACCCTCATATTTTCTCCCTCAACAATTATTGGGGAGCTATACTGGAAATCACATGAACTCATTACCTGTATTTGGTTTAGGAATAGCCTAACATTGTTTAAAAGAGAATGGCTTTAGAGTGCTCAAATTTTCCATAAAACTCTGTGTGCTCCATTTAAAAGAATCAGCTGTTCTACTTTTGTATGAGCTGTCCTCTGCTATGCTTACTCTGGTGGCAGGAATCACCTTTCTAAGGTGACAGAGAGGCAGTAAAAGCCATTCGGTCAGTGCCAGTGATGTTCAGGTTACTTCTGTGACTGATCTCATCATTTTCAGTGCTTTATTCTTGAAATCCATTATCCATTCAGTAATATCATAACATTGGGGGAAAAAACTATTTCCTTTTGGGCTTCAACAGAATAAATTAAAATTATTTAGTTTGTATGTATCTGAAAGATATCCTAACAGGTCTGGCTAACTAAGTCAGCTTTTGTCACTCAACCAGCACACAGTCTTTACTATTTACAGCATTTGTAGCTTTTTTTTTCAGTCATTGCTTATAAATTAACCAGATCATAAAAAGCCTCAATGTTTAAAAATGTTATTTTGCTTTAAAAAGTCAATGTTTAAAAAGTTATTTTGCTTCAATTGCTTTTTAGTAAAGATAATAATACTGTAGTTGACTCTGAAAGTTTTCTGATACCTAAAAGCCTGTCACAATGCAAATCAAACTATGTGAATCTGTTTCCAAAATAAAGTCAAAATAAAAGAAGCAAGCCACTCAGTAGAGATTCAAGGTGGGGCTTAGGGGAATTTTAGACTTTTCCCAATTTCCACTGGCACTTTTCACCTCACCTATGCACCCGAATACATATTCACAGAGATGACTTCATCAATAACTTTCCTTCTCTTGTGTAAAATATTATGCAGTGCTCCATCAAAGCTAGTATTCTAATCTCATCCCCTTCCTACACTTCTTCTTCATAAAAATTTGGTAACTTCCGCTGATATCACCCTCAGTTTCCTCCTATGTGGTCTGAAGACATTGAACTCGATGGCACATGATCTGTTACATCTTTACATTTCTATTATAAATGTTTTCATCCAGTGGTATGTCCAGATGAATAATGAGATTGAAGTGAGTTAAATAGTAAATGTAAAGTTTTCTGCAAAAAGTATATATGTGTAGGAAGTGTACACTGATATTATTTCAGTGGTTTCTCATCCCTGAACTTGGAAGTGTTCTCTTTCTAGGTGGTGAACACTATACTAGTTATTGACTGCAATGAAACAAACATAGGAAACACATTTTTTTAAGGATATCACTTTCTACTGGAGAAGAAAGGACAAATACAAACACTGTACACTGGATTACCAGACAGCAAAGAAGACTGGCCTGATATATATAAAACATGGTTCTTGTTCGTAAGAGATACTTAATAAGCATATTTGTTTATTTAATATTTTGGAGACATATATTTTGATTATTTTTTGTGTTCTGTATCCCAGAAAATGATATCATTATCCCGCTTACTCAAACTAGAACCCCGGATTTCTTTGCTCTTTATTTCCTCCTTCTTCTTGCTTATTCTCCATAAGCATTCAATCACCTGCTGAACTTGTCTACTTCTTGCATCCCCACTCTACGACCATAGTTCAAACTATTATTATTTCACTCCTAAATTATTGCAAAAGCTTAGCACAGTTTATCTCATTCCTTTTCTGATATTCTTCAATTTGTCTTCTAAGCTTCATTCGTACTAAATTTTTTTTCAGTTTTTAGAATTCCCCATGTTTTCTTATTTTTATATTTCTATATCTCTTGGTTTTTTTGTTGTTGTTGTTACTAAGATCATATCCCCTTCTTATGGTAAATTCGTTAACTTAGATATGACTTATTTCTAATATTTTTTGAGCTCTAAGATCTGGGTTAGGTGTCTTTCCTACATGCTTGTACACAAAATTGCACTACCTCTATAGTTATTGTCCCCAGATTACATTTTAATTGTCTGTTTGTATATTTGTATCAGTAAGTACACCACAAACCCTCTGAGACCTAAAAATCTGTTTTGTCTAGTATTGTATCTTTAGCATGTACAATTAAACCTGATATTCAGTAATCATTGATTGAACTGATAGATAGAGGATGAGGGTTGGCAAACTATGAGCTGTGGGCCAGCCAGCCATTTTTGTAAATAAATTTTTATTGGAACACAGTCATGCCCATTAGTGTATGAATTTTCTGTGGCTTTTTAGCACTACAGTAGCAGAGATACAAATTGGAGCAGACACTCTATGATCTGCACATCTGAAATATTTACCATGAAAAGTTTGGTGACCATTGTTATGGGGCTATGCAAGTTTTTTATTTCTTCTTGAGGGAGCTATGGCAGTTTGTATCTTTCAAGAAATTTTCTCTTTCAAACTAAATTATCAAATTTATTAACATAAATTTGTTCAAAATATTCCTAAATTATTCTTTTTAATATCTGAGGGTCTGCAGTGATTCTCCTTTTATATCCCCAATATTTATAATTTGTTCTCTGTTTTTTCGTAATTAATTTGACTAGAAGTTTATCCAATGTTTTGGTCTTTTAAAATAGCTAGCTTTTAGTTTCAATGATCTCATTAACTTTTTCTGTTTTCAGTCTCACTGATGTAAGCTTTTATATTTTTTATTTTATTCGTTCTGCTTGCTTAGGGTATAATTTGCTCTCTATTTCTAGTTTTTTTTTTTAAGGATATTTATCTTGCTTGGAGTTCCATGAGTGTCTTATCTATAGTTTGTTGTTTTTCATCACTTTTAGACAATTCTGAGCCATTAGGTTTTCAAATTTTCTTCTATTCTGTTCACTTTTTCATTCTGGATGTCAATTGCACATATGTTGGACCATTTGATGTAGTCACACGGTTCTTGGATGCTCTTTTCTCTTATTTTTCCTTTATTCCTTTTCTGTGTTTCTTTGTGTAATACTAATGTTTAAATTGGTAGGATTTTAATACAGCAGATTACTATCTGAAATGTGGGTGGGCCCCATTCACTCAGCTGAAGGACTTAAGAAAACAAAAAATGACTGAGATCCTTTGAGGAAGAGGAAATTATGCCTCCAGATTGCCTGTGGACTTGAATTGCAAAATAAATTCTTCTCTGGGTCCCCAGCCTTCTGGCCTGCTCTTCAGATTTCAGACTTGCCAGCCCCCACAATTGCATGAATCAAGTACTTAAAATTAATCCTATTAATTCTTTTTCTCTGGAGAATCCCAACTAATGCAAGCCAACACAAACCCACCACCTAATCCCTGAGTCAGTGGTACATATTTTAGGTGTTTGTTATAGTAGCATCTCATTTCCAGTGCCAATTTCTGTTTCATTTACCTATTTCTGTGAATCATCTCGAAATTTAGGAGATTAAAATAATAACCATTTTACTTGCTCACAATTTGCATGTCAAAAATTTGGGTAAGGCAGGCCTGGATTATCTCTGCTCTGTGATATCTAAGACTTCATTTTGAGTGACTCAAATGGATGGAGGATATTGGAATGGTTTGATTTAGACCATGTGTCTGTGGCCTTAGTCTCGGGTGACAGGTAGATTTCTTCATTCTCTTCTATATATCAATGTGTCTAACTTGAACATCTTCACTGCATAGCCATTTCAGTGTCTCAAAAAGCTTTCAATATACAAGCACTTACCAAGACTCTGCTCACATCATATTTGCTATATTGGTCTGCTCAAGCTTCCATAACAAAAGGCCACAGGTAAAGTGGTGTAAACAAAAGAAATTTATTTCTCACTGTTCTGGAGTCTGGAAGTCCGAGATCAAGGTACCCTCAAGGTTGGTTTCTCTTGAGCCCTCTTTCCTTGTCTTTCCATCCTCTCTCTGTGTCCTCACATGATTTTTTCTCTGTGCACTCACATCCCTGGTATCTTTTTCTCTTCTCATAAGGACACTAGTCCTATTTGAATAAGGCCCCACTGTCTAGGCTCCAGAAGAGAGAAAAATAAATTGCTACTGTTTGTATATTATCTTGTCTAAAGTATTTTGTTATAGTATTCCAAGTGGACTAAGATACTTTTGTAAAGGCTCAGTCTTCAAATATAGTTACATTGGGGGTTAGGGCTTCAACCTGCAAATTTTGGAGAGCTGGTATAATTCAGTCCATAATATTTTCCAGTGTCCCATTTGGCAAAGCAGGATACATGGCCAAGCCCAGAGTCAACTTGGAAGGTAGACCAGTATACTGGGGGCAGGAAGACTGGAGATGTGGTGCAATAGGTTTCCATCAATATTGTGCCAATTGGAGAAAGATGTATTTACAGCTCAGAGAAACAGCTGCTTTCTGACAATCATTTTATTTATTTATTTTTTACATAATTGCTTTTGTGGTCTCCTTTTGTGCAATGTCAGTCAGCGCGACGTATCTTATTTACCTTTGTAATTGCTTCACAGGGTACACATTAACCTACTACTCATAGGTCAAAAATGTCCTATCAAGCAATTTATTTAAAGAGGGGAGCAATGAGGAAGTTAATCGATTTTTAAAGCAAATTAAAACTCTCTTGTTGCCATTACAGTGTGAGAGATTAAATAAGTACCTCTTCATATTTCACTCACAGAAATTATCCTAAATGATTTGGTCAAATTTTAAATTTGTGGAAAAGTGTAATTCAACGTCCTGGCCAAAGACTACCAAGAACACATCTGTATTTGAGCAAGGTGGGTTTATTATTTATTGCAGTGAAGGAGAATGGACATCACAACAAACCACTGGGGTATTTTAGTCAGGATGTTATACGAGAGTTACTTCAGCCTGGGCAACAGGGTGATACCCCATCTCTACCAACAATAAAAAATTAGCTATACATGATGGCGTGCACCTGTGGGCCCAGCTACTCAGGCGGCTGAGGTAGGAGAATCACTTGAGCCCAGGTCGTCAAGGCTGTTGTGAACCATGTTTGTGCCACTGCACTCCAGCCTGGGCAACAGAGCATGACCCTGTCAAAAAAAAAAAAGCGAGTTACTACTGGATTTCAGCTTTGGTTTGGTGATTTGGGGAAGGGCCCAAGGAATTGAGGGTTTGGTATAGATTGGGTGTTGTCCAAAAATGGGTAACATGGAAATGAGGACTCCTCTCTGTACTTAATGTACCTAATCATCGGGTACTAAACAGATCATATCTTTAAACCTGGGATTGATAAAGCAATCGTATTAGCTGGGAATGGGGAATGTTTGGGATTTTGCACTTGAACAATGTTCATATTTTCTGTGTTCAAACATCATTACAAAGTGGTCTTGTTTTGCCTTGATCTATCATGGTCAGAGAGTAGTCTTGTCTAATGTTAATGTTCTGTGAAACTTCATGTTCAATAGGAGAGCACCAAGGCTAGCTGTCTGTATGTCAGGGGCTGCGTTTTCTTTCTAGCTAATGTTATTTCATTCTAGATCAGTTGGGAACATAATAGAAACTGCTGTTTCAATATGTTCCAAGTAAATCTTTCATATGACAAATAAGAAACTATTTGGAGTTTATCTGTGTTAGTTCCATGTTTTATTCTTTTGATTTCCTGGCTTTGACATCGAGTGAGTTTCATAAAATCCATAGAGGAAATTCCTTCCAGGTTTGCACAGTCTGGATGGAGTACTTCTCCTTATTTTCAAGGAGTATATTTTGGAGATTCATACGTTATGTGGTGCTGCTTCTAGGCAAAATTTGAGCAAATCAAGGCTTTTTGTTGTGGTGGTGTTATAACATTCCTTGTTACTTTTCTCTCATATCATTCTGTGAGCACTCGCTTCTGTCACTCCAGGTAGTCAGAATCTAGACTCTGCCTCTGAAGCACCACCCTCAGCCTGTCCTTTTGAGCTGAGTGCTTTGGGCCTTTCCTCCTTAATTACCCATCAGGATATACTTGCCCTGCTCCATTTCCTCAGTTCCCACAGCTACATCAAAAATTTGGCTAACAAATCCTTGTTAATGCTTTATTACTTTTTTAACACTTCATGACAAATCCGGTTTTATTGTGCCTTCCCGGAAAAAAATCTTTTGACTTCAAAATATGAAGCCTTTCTGGGCTGGAAGTATATGAGTTATTTGGGTCAGACAGATCACTTTTCTCCCCCTCAAATTTCCCAAACAAAGCTGGTGGCTTTCTATCCTGTTCGTTCTGGTTGCTGACTATTCTTTTTATACAAATCAGAGTAAGAGGATTTGCTTATTAATGTTCTGCCAGGCCTTGAACTATGAAACTAGCATCTTCATTCTGGGAAGGGTTTAAAGGACACTTTGTACTTTGGAATACCAGTTTCTTATAGGGGATAAAGGAAAGTATCTTTCGTTATTTAATTACTTATTTTCAAACAATAATGTTTCTCTCTCTCTGAATCATATTTTTTTATTTGAGATACAGGATTATTCTGATTTTAGTAATAAGTCCAAATAGTTACTTAACTCAGCAGATGGTTACTATCATTTTCTTCAACAACAACAACAAAAAGATCTCTCTTATCAAAAAGAAAATGCTCTGTGGAGAGAATTCAAAGAAAAAAATCATAATATTTATGGGATGATTAATTATTTTTATCAATTTGCCTTGACATCAAAGAGGATTTCACACATCCTGAGAATACCACATGGCCTCCCTAATTGTTAGATTTCTCTCCAGAGATGAAAAAATTTAAATAGTTTCACTACTGAGTAATTTATTTAACATGTGTGCTAGAATGATTTCCAGTGGTTATTGGAAATTATCTCTTTGCAATATTAATTGCAGAAAAAGGCTTTCAACTGCTAATGTAGCAAAACAGATCAGGTGGTTCCCATCATTTGGAGTATGTGCTCTACTTGAGGGATGATGAATGGGCGGGGTACCTATCAAAGAATATATTAAAAGATGCATGTAATTCCTGACATTTCTAGGGAAGGAAGATGGCTTTACCATGGTTTTTACAAGAAGACTAAATAAATAAAAATGGGGACTTTAGGAGAGACAATTACTCAAATTTGAGTTTCAAAATACTTATTAATTAATGCAGAAAATTTGGGCAATACTAGTTAACGGTACAAAAATATAAACTTTATAATGCATTCATGAAAAGAATAAAGCTCAGAACTAACCTCCTAGACAAATGTAGGATGTCATGTAAAAATCTGCACCAAATTCAGGATTGCCTGTATTCAGGAAAATCTAGCTGTTAGAAGTAAATGGCAAAGATAATTTTTATCACAGCTTTTGGAGGAATTAACTACACTATGATCTTATTGGGAATAACCTCAAAGTGTATAATGATTTGTAATACAAAATTCTCCAGGTCAAACTATAACCAAACTCCAGCTAACACTGTTGGTTACCTGTGCTAGGGTTCTCCAGAGAAAAAGAACAAATAGAATATATAGGAAGAGATTTATTATGAGAATTGGCTCACATAATTATGGAAGATGAGAAGTCTCATGATCTGCAAGTTGGAGACCCAGAAGAGCTGATGGTGTAATTTAGTCTAAGTTTGAAAATCCAAGAATCTGGTAAACCAATGGTGTAAATCCCAGTTGAAGAACAAGTAAAGACTGATGTTCCAGCTAAAGCAGGAAGACAGAAGCAAAAAGAGGTGAATTCATTTTTCCTTTACCTTTAGTTCTATTTAAGCCCTCAAGGAATTGAATGATGCCCAAACACATTAGGGAGGATAACCTACTTTACTGAGTCCATTGATTCAAACACTAGTTTCACCTGGAAACTCCTTCACATATAAATTCAGAAATATTGTTTAAACTGGACACCCCTGGTTCAGTTAAGTTGACACGTAGAATTAATCATCATATAACCTTTTTTAAACAGGAATATTATTAATGATTTACTCCAACAAATTAATTTTCTCATGACATCCACTCTATATTAAACTAAAGTTTATGAAGATTTACATTTTAAATAAAATTTACATTTTCTTTCGATAGATAAAATTATGAAACACTTTTACGTTGTTATGTGACATTTATTTATGTAATAAACTACATCCTCTGATTAATGAGTATGTCAAACATATTGTTACTTCACTTCTGGAATTCTAGTCTGAGGCACAAGGTTAATACTAATTTAACCTCAGAAACATATCCACTTTTGATAAAATATTCCATTTAGTAAAACGCCCAATATTCATTGAAGTCAACTGGTAAAAAAATATAGGTCATCAAATTGGAGAATACAGATCTTGTTAAAAACTGCTGCATTATAAAATAATCTATATATATATATATTTCATTATGTATTTTGAATTCTATCATTAAATTAAATTAGACTTCCAGAATGCTCCAATTTTGAATAGGAAGCTGCAGAAATATGTCTTCATCTAAACATTTTATTGATAGTGTATAGAGTTTTAGTGTCTTTGTGCTTCTTTTTTGCGTGGGCTTCTAGATGTTTCAAACCAAGTCCATATATATATATACATACATATATATATATATATATACACACGTATATATATATATATATATATATATACACGTGTATATATATATATGAATCTGGGGAACCAATGGTATAAATCACAGTCTGAAGACAGGTAAAGATTGTCATATACATACGTATATGTATATATATAATATTTTTTTTTTAGCTTCGAGAAGTGGAATTTTTAAGTGTGTAAAACACACACCAGCATTGTCAAACTATGTAGGCTCTCAAAGAAGATTACAGCACCTAAAGGGTCTATAAATGAATGCATTTTAGTAGTTTTGATTGTTTAGTACTTTCAGCAGCTGTAACAAAGATAACAGTGGATTTCAAAATCTAGAATTTCTCACTCATGTATAGTTTAAGCATAAGAAGTCCAGAACTTGACCTATGATTATACAAGGATCCAGAGCCTTTCTGTCTTGTTGCTTTACTTCTACCTTGTGTATTGCCAAAGGTGTGCAAGTAAACTGGCTCTTTGAGAAAAAATTACTGATTTGTATTATTTGCTGATTTTTGTTGCATAAATACTCCCACAATAGCCAATTTTAGGGTGTCAGTGGTTCAAACACTGGATTGCAAAATTCCAGCTCTGGCATAAGTTAGCTCCAGCACACTACTGGGAAATGCCCTCAACCTCATGTTTAAGAAGGCTCATCAGCAGTCCCGCATTACGGCCAGAGGAAGAAGTCCTTTCGCTTATGAGTGTGACTTGATGTGGTACACATCATTTCCATTTACATCCTGCTAGTGAGAAGTCAATTACGTGTGCATGCCTAGCAGAAAAATAGGCTAGGAAATGTAGTCTTTAGTCAGTCTACTTGATTATGTGTCTAGCTAAAAACTAGATATTTGGTTCTTATGGAAAAAAAGGAAGAAAAGACATTGGTGAACAATAGCAGATTTTGCCACAAATATGCATTAACATCAGTGTCAATTTATAGTCATAATTATAAGAGGGACAATAATGACTGAAATGAAGCAAGTTTATATGAATAAGTTAATAAAAGATAGCTGTTAATTTGAAATGATTTTTCCATTTCAAGTAACAAAGAAATGAATAATAACCACAGTGCCTAATTAATAACAGGCAAAGAACAGTGCAGTGCTAAGTTAAAACAATGACAGAATGATAGATGTTCCAGAAGTTAAATATGATCTGTGTGCACTAATTATCATTATATGTTTTTCTGAAGGTTCTCTGATTGACATTTTAAAACATTTATTAAAAATTGCATTACAGTAGAACGGTTTAAGAAAAAAAATTGAACATTGAGAAGTCTTTCCCATTACCCAACTGTCTAAAAACAAATCAACAATGACAGTTTGAGAATTTTATATTCCTAAGAGTTCAGATAGAAGAGTAAGATATCTATGAAAGGTTGTTTATAACCATAGTTGAACAACGGAGCTGGATTTGTTTATTAAAAAAAAAAAATGAAAGTCCATGACAATCAGTACATTTTGTATAAGATTCTAGAGTTTGCATTAAAAGTACATTTATATTCCTGGATTACATTCTTCAGACCCACAAATCAAAATATCACCTCTATGCTAATCAGTGATACTGCCTACAATGTGCTACACCACCCTCCTTCAGCAAAACACCACCTATTAGACCTCCTCACATTCTGTAAGCCATTAAACTATAACCTGAAAGAGTGGTTACATTGACCTTCTTTCCTTAAGAGATTTGTCTCATGATTCTCAATCACATCAGATGTTTATTAATTTATATGTTGCAAATCTTCTGTTGTTTTAGGGGGAAAATTCCAAAAAGGGGATTTTTATATGGTTTTTTCACTTTCTCTTGTTGAATAAATTAAAAATAAAACTCTTCCTCCTAATGTAAAGAATTGACACTAGAATAGCTTTCATGTATGTAAATCTGTTTTTCTTATATGTATGATTTTCTACACTCTCAGTTATTTTATTATTCAATTATTTTTCTTTTCCTTCTTTCTTTTTTTTTTTTTTTTTGTGAGACAGTCTTGCTCTGTTGCCCAGGCTGGAGTGCAGTGGCGCAATCTCGGCTCACTGCAAGCTCCGACTCTGGGGTTCATGCCATTCCCCTGCCTCAGCCTCCCGAGTAGCTGGGACTACAGGCACCTGCCACCATGCCCAGCTAATTTTTTGTATTTTTTTAGTAGAGACGGGGTTTCACGGTGTTAGCCAGGACGGTCTCGATCTCCTGATCTCGTGATCCACCCACCTTCGCCTCCCAAAGTGCTGGGATTACAGGCGTGAGCCACCGCGCCCGGCCATTCTATTATTTTTTTATTCTGAGACTCTGAGTCACTAAAGGCATAGAGATGCTATTTTCAGTTTTTAAAATCACTATCAAGCTTTCATCATTATTATTATTATTTGCCTGATACAGCTACTCATCCTCCTGTCTATGTAATACTTATTTTTTGTGTGTTTTTAATAGAGTTGATCTTTTTGAAGACCACTGGACATAGACTCAGATATGAGTTCATGTCTGGCCTTACTCTTTTCTGTAATCTTGGCCTAATCAGCTGATCTCTCAGATCTCAGTTTCTCCATTTGCAAAATGGGGATAATAATACCTGCCTTAGTGATTTATAGTGATTTGGAGGGCTTACTTTAAGAATTAACTATTTTATTTTGAAAGATCATTTTATTTGGTATTCTGTTCAAAACAGTGACTGGAATTGAGATTATATTAAAAATCTCTGATCTTTCTCATCACATTTTAGAACACATGGAAATAACTTAAATTGTCTCACCATGCAATTTTTAAAAATCCCTTAATTGCAGTATATTAAGACATTGGAACTAGAATATTTATTCTAGGAAATATTATCCTAGGGGACAATACTCTAACAATAACAACAATAATACATAATATTTATTGAACAGACATTAGACGAAAATCACTGTTTTAAGTGCTTTATAAGTAGTAACTCATTTAATCCTCACAAGAAACCTATGGAGAATGTATTAAATGATAAAACAGGAATATAAGTTGAATGTTTAAGACAGATACTGCCAGTGCTGTCTGTTGAAATTCAGCCTACGTTCAATGCCAGAAGGCAAATTTTTCTCCAAAATATGTTTGTTGCATCTCTTTGTCCTTTTTTTTTTTTTTTTTTTTTTTTTTTGAGGTGGAGTCTCACTGTGTCGCCCAGGCTGGAGTGCAGAAGTGCGATCTTGGCTCACCACAACCTCTGCTTCCCAGGTTCAAGTGATTCTCTGTGCTCAGTCTCCCGAGTAGCTGGGATTACAGGCGAGCGCCACCACGCCCAGCTAATTTTTTTTTTTTTTTGTATTTTTAGTAGAGACAGGGTTTCACTATTTTGGTCAGGCTGGTCTCAAACTCCTGACCTCATGATTCGCCTGCCTTGGCCTCCCAAAGTGTCAGGATTACAGGCGTGAGCCACTGCTACCAGCCTTCTTTGTCCTTAATGTCAGACTCATTGGCTTAATTTCTCTGTGGCCGCTAAGGAATATGCATTTTGGTGTGTTAACCAAAAACTCTTATTGTGTAACTTGGAAACTTCCAGTTTAAAATCTTTTTTTGCTAAAATTCTCTCTTATAAAATATGACTTGGACTATACAATTTTCACTTTAATTATCATTTGTCTGCTATAGCTTTCCTCCACACCGATTTTCTATGTAGTATTTCTTTTAAGTGTGTGTCTGATAGAGGGTGTAAAAGGATTATTTTTTTTCCTAATTCAATCCAAGAATATCTGTTTTAGTGGATGATATAATCCAGTTACATTTGTTGTAATTACTAAATTTTATTTTCCAATTTGTTTGTGTTTTCTTTTAACCAGGCATTTCTTTGTCATCTTTGTCCTTTCGTACCTTCTATTTGCTCACTTTGTTTTTGTATTTTATTTTCAGTCATTTTAACCATTATATGCAAATAACTTCTTATATTTGAATTTATTCTGCTAGTTTGTACTGCTTCTTGAAGTAGTTAGCAGTTTTTTAAAATTTGAAGCCATTTCTTATTCAAATATTTCCTTATCCCATTCTTCATCTTCTCTTCCTTATGAAATCCGAGTACCCGTTGGTTGACTCTTTCACCATGACTCATATATCTTTACATATTTTTCTTTATATTCCATTCTTTGTGCTTCAGTTTGGATTTATTTTCTGAGATACTGTCCAGTTTACTGCTTCTCTCTTCAGATTTGTCTAATCTTTCATATTAGACATTACTGAATTCTTAATTTCAGATATTCTTCAATTCTAGAATTACCATTTGATTCTTTCATATCGTTTCTAGTTCTTGGCTGAAATTGTTTGTTTTGTCATTTAATGCTTATGCATATTAACCTCCATTATTTTAAAATTATTACTCCAAATTCCAATGTGTGGATCTCCAGTAGATCTATTAGCTGATTTTTCTCTTCATTTTATTTTCAGTTAATTATTTCCTTTTATTTACATTTATTTATTTATTTTTCCTGCTGCCTGTTTTTTATTGAGTATTATTGTATGTAAAAAATGTTAGATGTGATTTTATGTTTTTAGATCACATTATCTTTCTCCATAGAGGATTTTTCTTTTGACTCTGGTAGGCAGTTAAGTTGTAGCTGGTGCAAATTAATCCAATTATACTTTTAACTGATTCAAAGTTGGTCTTCAGTCTGTGAGTGTTAGTTTATTTCCAGCTCATATTTATTTCTAGGGTGTATCCTTTGGAGATACAAACTAAATATTCAGGGTCTATAGTAGAACCCCTCTTTCTTGGATGGTTCTGAGATTCAATTTTTGTCTTAAGCATTGAGAGACTGCCAAAAGTGTTTTCTTTCCCCAGCTTCTTAGCCTCTCAGCTGTGCTTTCTGTTTTCCTCTTACCTTCTCTAGAGATATTGCTCTAGAATGTAACAATGCCTCTATGGGAACATTTAATCCTCCTTATCTCAACCTCAAAACTTCTGCTGTCCATTAATCCTCTAAGACATTCTCTGCTTTTTGAGAGGGGGAAGAGCAAGGAATTTCAACCACTGTTCCCTCATTATCCTGGACCACATACAACCTTCAAGCTCCATCTATCCTTATGTTTCTCTAAGCTTTTCTATTCTGCTGGTCAGGAATCATGGTGTAAAAGGTAGCTGTTTATCAGACTGCTATTTTGGAGTAATTTAGGATGCTAGGCTACAGTTTTCTCATGCTCTAGATCTTCCAATCCTGTGAGATAAAGACCTATGCATAAGGGTTTCTGTTTTCCCAGTTAACTCCCAGAGCTTAGCCTGGAGCTTAGGTCATTGAGCCTCTTTCTCAGATACTGACCAGGGCCTAAAATCCAGTCATCTTCTTTCTAATTTCCCCTTCTTTGCTTTCTTTTTCAAATCTTACCAATTAGAGACAGGAAACAACTCTTCTCTACTTACTTATTGTTTCCACTTTATGGATTACAAGTCTGAACATGCTTTCACTCTTCATATTTAAAATCAAGCTTTTGAAATAACTAAAAATATACAAACAACTGTTTTCTCTCTCAAACAACTGCTCTTTTAATTTTAACCCAGAGTTCTCAAAATTATAGTCTTTACTATAGTTTTATAAAAGTCAACTTAAATATAAGTAATTTGACTTTTACTCTTTATCTTAAAGTAAGATAAAAGGCAGCATACATAAATCCTTGTTGAAGTTTGGATGATTAGAAGAGTTAAGATTAAGAGTAATCTTCCACTAAATAGAGTGCTAACTCTGTAGTGTCCTGAGACAAATGATATAGCTATAGTGACAATAATAATGTCAGTCATTTATTGGGTGCATGCTGTGTTTCTTAAATGCCCACAATGTTTTGTGAATCTGTATGATTTCCTCAATAACTTTGTGAATGTATGATAATTACAAGTGAAAAAACTAAATGCTTTTAGAGGACAAGTAACTTGCCCAACTCACTAGCAAGTGGTAACTGTGGAATTTAAGCCAAGGTCTGTCTGACTTCAAAGCTGTTTGTATTTGTTCTCTATACGATGCATAAATTTTTAGCTATTAATAATTATAATTTACTTTATTCCTATCAATATAATAGTGGTAGTATGGAGTATCACCTGGGAAAAACAACTCAGTTTATAAAATACTGATATTCAAGTGAAATTTTATGTTATACTTGAGAAAGTGTTTTATAAGCTGTTGTAATATTTTATTTTTTCTATGTATACCTACTTTATTTTCTAGATTGTAAGTTTCTGGAGATAGGAATTTTCTTTTTTCTTTTATGTCTCTTAATATATTTATTATGCTAAATCCCAAACAAATTTTTGATCATTATTGATTTCTGCTTTTTTCTAAAAAAATTAGATTATGTTTGTTAATTAATTACTTTGTAGTTGTATTATTCCATAGACTATTTTGGTGTTTGATGTTTTTTAAATTACACTTTTCATTTAACAAATGCAAACCTAAAGTTGCAATATAATTACAAGGGATTCCATATACCCTTCATTTAGATTCATTTGTTGTTAACATTTTGCCACATTCACTTTATGTCGCTCAAGACATATTGATGTGGACATTCTTATTATTATTTTCTTTTTGTTCTGGCGTAATCCATGTGAGAGTAAGCTGCGCGAGATCATGACCTTCACTCCAAACACTTCAGTGTGCATGTCTAAGAAGAAGCACATTTTTTTGTATAATCATAGTACAATTACCAAATTCAGAAATGTTACTTTAATAGATACTGATTATCTAATATCTGACTTATATCCAAATTTCAACTTTTTTGTCCAAATTACTGTCTTTTATAGCAACATTATTTCCTGATTCAGGATCACGGATTGCATTCGTCATGTTTTTTTAATTGCCTTTATTTTGAAATAGTTCTTCAGAATTTTACTGGTTTTTATGACATTGACAGTTTTGAAGAGGCCCCTTCATTGTGTGGTTGTATCTGACTCCTTGCACCAGAAAATATATTGTCCAGGTACTTAGCGATAACTAATTTTCCTTTAAAAGGAATATAAGGGCTTTTAGAAAATATACCTGCAGGTAAAATATAACTGCAGATAACACTAAGAGTTAAAGGGAATAATGTCAGACAACAAGGGAAAGGTTTACAAAGCTTTTTTTTTTTTCTTCACAATTTTACCCAGAACCAGCTCTGATAGTTACCATGGTCATAAGTTGAAATGAGAGTACCATTTTTTTCCTATTCTTACTGCAGACCAGGGTAATGAGATTTACCTCTGAACAATGAATGATCAAAGAGGCTTTTACCTACTGTTCCTTCAGGAAGCAAGTTTATCTCATGGTAAGCTAGTAGAGTATAGAAATCTGAATATCAAACTATAAATTCTGGAACTCAATTTGAATGTCAGAGTGGTAAGGGAAGAACACTGGGCTCAGACAGACTGAGAGATAATAACAATAATAGTATAGCAATAACAGCTATTTTTGAGCAATAAATATTTATGATCACTGTGCTAGCATTACCTTATATCCTTAGAATAACTCAAGGTAGGTTTCATAACACCTGATTGTAAGGCAGGGAACAGGTTTAGAGAGATTAAGTCAATTATCCAGCATCACAGCATCAGTCATTCAGGTAGTAAGGAAGAGAATCAGGATTATGTCATTATGTCATAGGCCTGTCTTAGCCCTAAAGAGTACTCCTTACTTACTACTAGGTTAACATTGCCTCTCAAATGCAGACTCCACCAATGTTATTTTTTATGCCTTTAAGCCTCAATTTTCTCATTTTTAAAATGTTGATAACAATCTTCACAGAGTGAAAGAATTGTGTGCAAACCGACTGACTCACAATAGCTATAAAACAACTCTTTCTAGTCAGATTCTAGACTTTCAGTTGTCAGTATATTGCTAGATAATTTTAACAGTCAAATATACATAACTATAATGCATGTTTAGATATTAGAAATAATAGTTTGAAAAAATTCCCAGGATAAAATCTCTACAACTTATCAGAGGATAGAATAGGAATATGTATTCAGTAATTCATATTACCTAATTTTACCCAGATCTCTTTTTGTTGCTACATCCTCAAAATAATAATTTAACATTCCCTTGAACTTTATTTTTTTTTTCAGTCATGTATTTTTAGGTTTTCGAATTAACAGGAAAAAAAAAATTAGCACTGTTCTCTTTTCTCCACAGCCTTCATTTGTTTCATTTCCTCTTTTGTCACCTATCTCCTAGGCAACAAAGCAAACAAAGGAAAACCTTTTATTATCAAAAAATTAAAATAAGGAATTCAGATAAAAATTGAGGAATTGATGAGAATTGTCTGTTGAGGCTTATGTAACTGAAAAGAAAAGCAAACACTTGTTTTTTTTAACTTCTTCCATTAACACACCAGCTGCCTCTCTAGGAACGCTCAGTGTGAAGCTGGCCCCAGAGGCCTCACTAGTGAGGGTTTGACAATCTACAATCAACATTTGATCTTGAGCTTCTCTCCCTTACACATATCGTTATTTTTCTTTTCTTTACCTGAAACTATATGTCCTGTCAGGATAAAATTACTTTACGTGTTCAAAGTAAACAAAATTGTTCATTCTAGTAAAACATCCCTCAGAAGTTTCTTCCAGGAAAACCCTAAACCAGACAAAAACTTTACAAGATTTTTTAGGTTATGGTTTCAGTATGTCTGCAAGTGATTTATTTTTCATAGTTCTTAAAATTTTGCTTGAAAATTATTTGCTTTTAATTCAAGAAATCCCTGCTATAATTCTCATTTGAAGAAAAAAACGTGCCAGTGAAATTTGTTAAATAAAATAATAGTTCTGAAGTAAATCAATAGCCAAACATCTACAGTGGATTTAGTGTGTAAAGGGTGGTTATGAGGCTTGGGTTATGTGGCCAGGGTGAAGCAGGATATTTCCCTGAACACTTCACTGGCGGGAACTGGAATGCACGGGTACTTGAACTAGCCAGCTGATTTGGCACTGGCAGGGGTGAACTCTACTCACTCAGACCTGCTGTGCTCCACCCCTCATGGGAAGGGGAGCACACAGGTGTGTGGATACAAGAGCTGGGGTGAGTGCTTTTGGGTGCCAGCAAGGGCAAACTCTGTAGCAGCCCCATGGCAGCATCTGGAGGTGGGGGTGCCCATGACCCCTGAAGCCCCAGAAGTGTTACAGTACTGTTTTAGGTCTGCTGTCCATGGATGGCTTAAGTGTTAACAGCTCAGTGGAGCATCAGTGTGACAGCCTTTTGCACCTGCATTCATGGCACCCAAATTCTTGTTCAGCATCCAGGAGGAATAAGGTTGCACAAATAAATTGGAGATGGTAAATGTGGGGGATTTTATTTCCAATGAAAGTGGTTCTTAGCAGGAAGGGGAGCTGAAAAGGGGATGGAGTGGGGAGGTAATCTTCCCTTGAAGTCTGGCCATCCCCAGCTAGACTCCTCTCTGAAGCTACACTGTCAAGCTGTCCCCCTGAAGTCAAGCCACTTCTCTCCAACGTCCAGCTGTAGTCACTGACTTCCAGCTGCTTCTCCTCTCTCTGCTAGCTGAGCCTGGGTTTTTTGGGGGGAGGGGCAAAAGATGGGGGCGAGGTGGGCCATGGATGGTTTTGGAAAAGGCAACATTCGATTGCAAAAACAGGGATGTAATTTCTCACTTTGGGCCATGGTATCAGGCTTTTCAGCTTGAGGGTGGGGCCCTCACCAGGGACCTGACATCTTCTGGCCAGAATTTCCCTGCCTCCTGTCCCTATCATTTCCTCACTCTGAAAAGGCACATCTAACTGCTATTAGAATATGAATGATGGCCTGGCATGGTGGCTCAAGCCTGTAATCTCAGCACTTTGGGATGCCAAGGCAGGCGGATCGCCTGAGGTCAGGAGTTTGAGACCAGCCTGGCCAACATGGTGAAACCCCATCTCTACTAAAAATACAAAAATTAGCCAGCCATGGTGGCACATGCCTGTAATCCTAGCTATTCAGGAGGCTGAGGCAGGAGAATTGCTTGAAAACTCGGGAGGCGGAGGTTGCAGTGAGCCAAAATCTCACCACTGCACTCCAGCCTGGGTGGTAGAGCGAGACTTTGTCTCAAACAAAAAAAAAAAAAAAAAAAAAAAAAAAAGAATATGAATGCTGATTGGTCTTAGCTACTTCCTGCTGAAAGGGGGTGTTGTTTTGAGGGAAAATGGTAGTCAGATTCCTCCCAGAGGTTTGCCTAAGGGTCCCTGGAAAAAGGGAGCCATTGTCTGAGGCTCTGGTTGCCTAACCGCTTGGAGTTTGATGGCCTCTAGGTGAGAAAAAACAAGTTTATCAAGATTAAGTATGCATGGATCAAATATGTGTATTTTACAAAGAGGAGTTAAAAGAAGAGTATTTCATGCCAAAGATTACTGAAATAAGAAGTGAAATATACTAATCATCCTGAAAGCAACATTGTACGCCTGTGGTATAGAACAAAATGAAGTAAGGACAGCAAGACTATAAAGAGGATATCAAAGAAAGGTTAATTAGTAACACTAATTAAATAATAACTAAGTTTCATTATTAACACTAATCTTTTGTGATTTTTAGCTTGATGTCCCCAGTGTCCTTACATTGGTACTTTGGGTGCTCTTCAGGGTTGACAGAGGTAACTCCGTTGGCTTCCCAGGCCTTTACTCAGGTATAATGAGTCCATTAATCTATTCCAGTGACCCTCACTGCCGTAGGAGTAGAAAGAAGTACAGTATAAGGTCCCTCCCAATCTGGGTTCATAGAAGGAGAAAGGGAAGGAAGTACATTTACCAGTACTAGGTCTCCTGGGTTGAATAGAGGTGCCCCTAGTTCCATGGGATTGGACCTTCGTTCGTTGTTTCAGTTCCTGTTGGAAATGAGCCAAAGAAGTTATATGTTTAATCAAATCAGAGGTTTCTTGGTCTAGCAAGAAATCATTGGTGAGAAAATGCTGTCCATACATCATTTCAAAGGGACTCAAACCTAGCTTTGAAGCAGTGTTTCTAATATGTAGTAGGGATATGGGGAGAAGGGTTGTCCAGGGGAGATGAGTAACCCAAGACAGTTTCCTGAGGTGCCTTTTGATATTATTTGTCTTTTCTACCTTTCCTGAAGACTGTGGTCTCCAAGCACAATGAAGATAGTACCATATGTCTAGTGCCTTTGAGACCCCCTGGGTGACAGCCACCTTGAATGAGGGGCCATTATCATTCTGCAGGTACTTAAGGAGTCCAAAGTGAGGAATTATCTCATTAGTACTTTTATCACCTCAGAGGCTTTCTCTGTCTAACGTGGAAATGATTCTACCTAGTTAGTGAAGGTATCTATACATACTAGAAGGTACTGGATGCCCCCTTGCCTTTGGCATATGGGTGAAATCCATTGGCCAGTCTTCCCCCAGCTAGCCTCCTATCCTCTGGGTTCCTGGAGGAATAAGACATCGGTTGAGGGGATTGTTTTTAAGGCAGGTCTCTCAAGCATTAACAATCTGTTTAACCATTTGTATAACATTTTTACCTAATATAACAGTCTCTGGGCCAACTGATAGGCTTTATCCTTACCTAGGTGGAAGACCTGGTGAAGGCTTTTAAGAACTTTCTATTAGTTCGTAGCCAGTAGATGAAGCTTGCCATTCTCTGATTGTAGCCATCCTGAGGACTGAAAGATGTATCCTCAAGAGGTGGCCCATTCTGTTTCCACAGGAGAATATTGAGGTTTTTTCTCTAATGGGCCCTTCCCAGATCAGTGGAGCTTCAAGTAGATCGGAAATCTAGGGCTCTCTCACTGCTGATTTAGCTGCTTGGTCTGCCAACCTATTTCCTTTGGCTATTTCATCCATCTCTCTTTGGTGGCCTTTACAATGTATTACTGCCACCTCCTGTGGGAGGAAAACTGAGGATAATAGTGTATTAATTTCCTGATGGTATTTAATGGGAGACCTGTTAGCTGTGAGGAAGTTTCTCTCTTTCCAGATATTGGCATGGCATGGACAACTAGGAAAGCATACTTAGAATCAGTATAAATGTTAACTGCTTTCCTTGTGCTTAATTTGAGTGCCTTCTGATGGCAATTAGTTTGACTAGTTGAGCACTTGTGCCCGAAGAGAGACATACCCCTGCTCTCAACAGTATCATTTAGAGTAACTATTGCATACCTTGCTTTATGGATCCCTTATTCTACAAAATAACTTACGTCTGTGAAGAGAATACAGTCTGGGCTCTCTAAGGGGGTTTCCTTGAGGTCTTCTCTGGCTGCATATGTTTGTACTACTATCTGTTCACAGTCATGTTCAAGCTCCCTAGTTTCCTCTGGGAGGAAGGTGGCTGGATTTAGGGAGGGATGGGTTCTTAATTGAACTGCAGATCTCTCTAATAGCAGAGCTTGATACATGGGGAAGTGGCTGTCTGTTAGCCAGAGACTCCCCTTAGAAGACAGCAGTCCTGCCACATTATGCAGAGTGTAAAGAGTTAAGTTATTCTCCATGGTTAACTTAGTAGCCTCTGGTACCAGCAAGGCTACTGCTGCAAATGCTCGGAGGCTGGCTGGCCATCCTTTGGCTACCTTAATGAAGCTCCTTACTTAGGTAGCCTACAGGCTGCTGGGCTGGACCCTGGGCCTGGGTTAGAACCCCCAGGGCCATTTCCTTTCTTTCTGACACATAAAGATTAAATGTCTTCCCTATGGGGAGATTAAGGGCTGGTACCTTAAGCAATGTGTATTTTAGTTGGTCAAAGGCCTTTCTAGCCTCCAGTTCCCAAATTAGAGAATGAGTATTAGTCGAGTGGGTCTCCTTTATTAGGTGATAAAAGGAATGAGCTATTTCACCATATGTAGATATCTATAGTCTGCAGAATTCTGTAATGCCTAAGAACCCCCTCAGTTGCTTCAGGGTTCTGGGGGAGGGGGAAGGAGGAGATGGGCTTAATCCTTTCTAAGCACAATGCCCTGGTTCCCTCTGACAAGATCAGGTCTAGGTACTTCACTGAAGTCTGACAGAGCTGAGCTTTAAATTTTGAAACCTTATATCCTCTGTTAGCCAGAAAATTAAGAAAAGCCTTACCACCCTCCTGAGAGATTTCCTCAGTTGGAGCATAGAGGTGAATATCATCTATGTATTGTAAAACTTTAACCTGAGGATAGAGGAACTTGGAGAGGTCTCCTGACAATGCCTGCCCAAACAAGTTGGAGCGGTCTCAGAATCCCTGAGGTAACACCATCCTAGTTAACTGGGAGGTTTGGTTTGGTTTGGTTTGGTTTGAGAGTGATCCTCAAATGCAAATAAATACTGGGAGTCAGGGTGTAATGGTATGCAGAAAAAGCATCCTTCAGGTCCAGGACATGAACCATTTAATTACCTCAGGTATTTGAGCTTGGAGGGTATACAGATTGGGAACCACCAGGTGAATTGGAACCACAATCTCATTAACAAGGCGGAGGTCTTAAACTAGTTTTCATTCCATGATGGGCTTTTGTATCCCTGATATTGGAGTATTACAAGGGCTACTGCAGGGTTTGAGGAGGCCCTGAAACCTTGATATCAATGACGGCTTCTGGTCCTTTCCTATCTTCTGGTTTCAGGGGATACTGTTTCTGGTTAGGAAAAAAGGTGGGATCCTTAAGGTGGACCCAGACTGCTATGGCGGTTCTGGTTTGGCCAATTTTGCAGTGAATGGCCCAAACTTCTGGGTTAATGTCTATCTCCACTGGGGGAGACAAAGAGTTTGTCCTGGGGCCATCATAATAGTGGTCCCCATATGGGAGAGAATATCCCTGCCCAACAGTGGAGTTGGGCTTTCAGGCATAATTAGAAAGGTATGGGTAAACAAGAGGTTTTTCCAACTACAACTAAGGTGTTGGGGAAAATATCAGGTTAAAGGCCTTCCTGAGAGGCCCCTCATGGTCATGCTAAGAGAGGAGAGGGGGCCCAGATTGGAGAGGAGAACTGAGAGACCAGCCCTGGTGTCCAGAAGGAGGTCCACTTTCCTTCCTTCGATTTCCAGAACTACCTGGGGCTCCTGGATGATAATAGTGGTCTGGACCACTGGAGCTGGGAAGAGGAGAACTGGGACCCATCAGTCCTGTTGGGGCATTTGGGAGATTAGCTCTGCATCCAATGACCAGTGTTCCTGGTGACAGTCCACCTTCCAGTGGTCCCCATTGCAAATTGAACATGGTCAAGGCAGGTTCCTCATGCTGCCTGAATAATCCTTTCTAACATGTCCTGGCTTACCACATCTGTAGCAATTAACAGGGCATCTCAGGAATTCTGGTGTTTTGGGGCTTGTGTGGTTGCCATTAAAGCCTCTGTCTCTTTTCTGTGTTTCCTTTCTCTCTCCTGGACCTCCCTTCTCTATTATAAAAGACCAAGCTGGCCACTTTTAGGCGATTCTTTAAAGTACTATCTAGTCCCAGGGCCTGTTTCTGCATCTCCCTCCTGACATCAGGAGCTTTGCCTGAGTAATACCTTTGTCCTTTAGGATTAGTTGTCCCTCAGCTGAATCAGGAGATAGAGAGGTGTGCCTTACCAAGGTCTCTCCAGGAAGGCAGTGGGATTCTCATCAAATCCCTGGTCTGTCATGGATAGCTTGGTATAATTGAGAGGCTGAGTTCTAGACCTACCTAAGCCCTCCATTATGCACACTTGAAAGTGCCTCCTCTTCCATTCTCTCATCTCATCACTGAGATCCTATTTAGGGTCATCCAATGATACTGCTTCACTTCTAGCTGGATAAAGTTTTACTCCCTCCCTGACACTATATGTGATTCAAAGCTCATACCCATATCTCTCTGCCACTTGCAGAGCAGCCTGCTTCTCAGTGTTAGAGTTTGATTCAAAAGTAACATAGTATCTTTCAGGAGAGTTCAAATACTTGGGTTAAATTCTGGAAAGCCTGCATATATCTGTCAGGGTCATCTGAAAGCTTGCCAAGATCCCCCTTAATTTGTCTTTAGTCCTGTAGCGAGAAGGGGACCTGGACCTTACTGGGGCCAAAATCACCAGGCATCTGTTGGAGGGCTAAGAGTGAGGCTGGGGCTTGTCTAAAGTGAGGATTTCTAGGAGGGGTCAAGCAAGAGAGAGAAACTGGATAGGAAGGATGTGGTAGACCCAGAGGAGCAGGGGTGGAGGAACCTGGCTCCCTTCTGGAGGTGCCTGTGGGGTTCATTTCTTTAGTTCCCTGGGATTACCCTTGCAGCCTCTACTGAGATGGCAAACAGGAGGGCTGGATCAATCCTACCATGTTGGCAAAGGTCTGGATTACCCTGCAAAGTAAAGAAAGCCTGTGTGTATGGGGCTTCAGACCATTAGCCCTCATATTTACAAAAAAGGTCTAACTACAGGATGGTATCAAAATGAATGATTCCCTCCTGAGGTCAAGCCAGTCCTTCCTGCAGATCATAATTTGGCCAAACCTTTGTTCAAGGGACTCTGAGGTGATTTTGCTCCAGAGTCTGAGGGTCAAAGTAGTCCCAGTGACTCAAGATATACTCCAGAGGAGTATAGACTGGGAATTGTGAAGATAGCTGGTGGCCCATTCTGGAACACAGGGAAATAGGCATCCCTTATTTCCCTTCCATCTTTCAGTAATAACCCAGGGTATGAGGGAGAGAGAAAATGGGTGTCCCCACTTTCTTTTCTCTCTTTTTATCCCCAAGACCTGGTGATCTTAGACAGATACCTTCCATGGGTGCCACTGAAGCCTGCACTTGTGAGACAGAGAGGGCCTATGCCTCCATTCCCCCTATGGTTGGCAGCCTTTGTGTTCCCTGGGCCTTATCTATGCCATGGAAAATGGCCTCCTTCCATGAAGCAGTGGCTTAATGAACAGGAATTAGTCCTACTCATTTACACTGCACCTGTGGCCTGGCTTTGGATTCCTCAGATCTGGTTTTCCTTTCTAGGGCCTCAACCTAAAATTTAGAATTGAGTTTGGGACAAAAAGATGTCTCAGGGGGAGCATGGATTTATGTAGATTAAGTTCCTGACAGGCCTTGCCAAATTTTCAGTTATTAGCTGTTGGGGTCATTCCTCTGTTACCTCCCTATCATAAGCAGAGTGATGAGGTAGGAAAAGAACTCTCTTGCACAGAAAAGAAAGAGGGAAAAAAACAGCTTAAGAGAGGTGAAAGAACCTCTTGCTGTATGCAGATGGGTTCCTTTAATCATTGTATCCCTCCTCTGGTTTAGACCGGCCAGTGTTTCCTTCCTCGGCCAGGGGAGGAAAGACTCTATGGGTGGGTGGCGGACGGGGCCTGTGAGTGGGAAACACTGGCCAGCTGGCCGCGTGGTGTCCCTGGCTCCTTAGGCTGCCCTGAGTCACTGGCGGGAGCTGTGCTTCTCTCCCATCCAGCGTGGCCATTAAGCGTGGCACATGAATGCTGCCAACATGCCCAAGTGCTCCAGCTGGGAGGGGAGAGGGTGAGGAGGGCGCTGCCATGCACTGCACGCACCTGAAGCTATTGGGGTGAGGGTGGGGATGGAACCTCTAAGAACCGACAGAAATCATATTGTTATGAATTGCATATCTGATAGCTGGGCCAAATACTCATTCTTCCTAGTAATATTTCTGCAGCTTGTGGCAAAACACTTCACATTATAAAAGAAGAGATAGGACCCATTTCAAAGGAAAGTTATAACACTGAGCAGTGGCCTCTGTCAGATGCCTTCAGTTGACCCAGGACTTCATTCTGGTCCCACATGATGGCTAGACCTCCATAAAGGGAAACAGAGCCAGCATTCCTTTCATCCTAAAGAAAGAGATGGCAGGTTTGCATCCTGTCCTCTGCAAGTGGCATAGCTCAGACAATAGTCTGAGGACAAGAGACAGATCCGACAGATCTGCAATTACTTACACTTCTGGTGAATTCCAGGCAGACCCCAAATGAAGCAGGATATTTCCCTGACTCTTTCATAGGTGGGAACTGGAGGTAACAGGTGCTGGAACTAGCTGGCTGCTTTGGTGCCAGCAGGAGCAAATTCTACTCAATCCGATCTGCTGCACTCCACCCCTCACAGTATGGGGAGCATGCAGGTTGCAGAGCTGGGGAGAGTGCTTTTGGGCACTGGCAGGGGCAAACTCTGTACCAGCCCCGTGGCAGCATCTGAGGGGGAAACCCATGATCCCTGAAACCCAAAAGAAGTGTTACAGTACTCTTTTAGCTCTGCCATCTGCAGACAGCTTAAGTGTTAACAGCTCAGTGGAGGGTCAGTGTGACAGACTGTATTAGTCAGGGTTCTCTAGAGGGACAGAACTGATGGAATATATGTGAGATATATATATATATATGTATATATGGGTGTTTATTAAGTCTTAACTCACGTGATCACAAAGTCCCACAATAGGCCGTCTGCAGGCTGAGGAGCAAGGAGAGCCAGTCTGACTTCCAAAACTGAAGACCTTGGAATCCAATGTTTGAGGGCTGGAAGCATCCAGCATAGGGGAGAGATGGAGGCTGGGGACTAAGCCAGTCAAGGCTTTTTACGTTTTTCTGCCTCCTTTATATACTGATTGAACTGGCAGCTGATTAGATGGTACCCACCCAGATTAAGCATGGGTCTGTGTTTCCCAGTCTACTGACTCAAATGTTAATCTCTTTTGACAACACCCTCACAGACACACCCAGGATCAATACTTTGCATGCTTCAATCCAATCAAGTTGACACTCAGTATTAACCATCACAAGGTCACCCCTTGTCAACTTGAACCCATAGATATCTCCTGAGCTCACACATAATCTTCAAATAATGACAGTAATAAGGTCATAATTATGCCTAACATAATACAACTATCTTTCGTACAACTGGAAATGTACCAATTCCCAACCCAAATACTGTTACACAAATTTAACAATACTTAAATGCTGATGTGAAGTCAATAAATCTTATGTCACACGATAAAAGAGAAAGGAAATAAAATGAAGATATTTTCTTCATATGAGTGTATACATGCACAAACATGTTTTGAACAAAAGAATAAGGAAATACTCATGACAATTACAGTCCTTGTTTCTGTAGCTGGTCACATGGTTGTAGCTGATATTGATGACTACCTTCTTCTACTACCCTTTCTATATTCCCTTTGCCTTCAGCAAGCACCTCAGCAGGTCGTGGTTTTCTTCCTGGTGGTGTGACCCAAACCTTCGTTCCTGAAGTGTCTGTATCATTTGTAGTCCTGCCTGGATTGGGCTGTTGTAGTTTCCCATTGACCCTAATCACAGGGCATGGTAATACTAAAAAATGCCCTAATGGATCTTCTCTATTCCATAAATACTCTTCCTTACTTCCCTTGTTGAGTAGCAGACTGATTTCATCTTGATAGTCTGGCTCAATCACCACAGCCAACTCTGTAACTCCTTGTTTAGCCTGTTGACCTAAAGGTAGGAGAAGCCCAAAGTGTCCAGGTGGCAATCTTAACTTCCAGTTCAGTGGTCCTTGTTATATCTCGTGGTGCAGGTTTCCTCTCTCTGGAACTAAGACCTCTAGGCCAGCAGAACAAAATGTCCTAAAAACATGAAGTAAAAATTTTGCTAGTGCATCACTAGGGGTGATGGTGAGTGGTGCCACTTCCACTTCCACCTCTTGATTCCTGGACCTGTGAATTCTGGCTATGGGAGAAACAGTGCCATATGTTGGATGCTGATTCATAGCATACACGGCCTTCTGGAGAACTTTGCCCCAGCCCTGGAAAGTATTGTCAGCTCGTTGCTTTGGGATTGTATTGTGACTTCAAAAGACCATTCACCAGTCTATCAATCCAGCTGCTTCAGGATGATGAGGAACATGGTAAGACTAGTTAATTCCATTAACATGAGCCCATTGCCACACTTCTTTAGCCGTAAAGTGAGTGTCTTGGTCAGAGGCAATGCCTTGTGGAATACCATGACGGTGGATAAGGCATTCCATGGTCCATGGGTGGTAGTCTTGGCAGAAGCATTGCATGCAGGATAGGCAAACCCATATCTGGAGTAAGTGTCTATTCCAGTGAAGACAAACCACTGCCCTTTCCATGATGGAAGAGGTTCAATATAATCAACCTGCCACCAGGTAGCTGGCTGATCACCCCGAGGAATGGTACCATATCAAGGGCTCGGTGTTGGTCTCTGCTTCTGGCAAATTGGGCTCTCAGCTGTGGCTATAGCCAGGTCAGCCTTGGTGAGTGTAAGTCCAAGTTGCTGAGCCTGTGTAGCCTCCATCCCTGCCACCATGCCCACTTTGTTCATGGGCCCATTGAATAATGCCAGGGTTGGCTGGGGAAAGAGGCTGAGTGATGTCCACAGAATAAGTCACCCTATCCACTTGATTATTAAAATCTTCCTCTGCTGACGTCACCCATTGGTGAGTATTCACATGGGAAACAAACATCTTTATAGTCTTTGACCACTCAGAGAAGTCCATCCACATACCTCTTCCCCAAATTTCTTTGTCATCTAGTTTCCAATTATGCTTCCTCCAAATCCCTGACCATCCAGTCAAACTATTGCCTACAACCCATGAATCAGTATATAATTGCACATCTGGCCATTTCTCCTTCCATGCAAAGTGCACAATCAGGTGTGCTTCTCAAACTTCTGACCGCTGGGAAAATTTCCCTTCACTGCTGTCATTCAGGGATGTCGTAGAAAGAGGCTGTAGTACTGCAGCTGTCGAACCTTGGGTGGTGCCTGCATATCATGCAGAACCATCTGTAACCCAGGCCCTAGTCTTCTCTACCTCTGTCAACTGATCGTAGGGAATGCTGCATGAGGCCATCAGTGCAGGCTGGGGGACAGAAGGCAAGGTGTCAGGAGTGGAGACCATGGGCACTTGAAACACTTCTTCATGCAACCTACTTGTGCCTTCAGGACCTGCTAGAGCCCAATCATGTATATACTTCCATTTGATGATGGAATGCTGCTGTGAACACCTGACTTTATGGCTAGATGGATTAGAAAGCACCCAGTTCATGACAGGCAGTTCTGGTCACATGGTGACTTGATGACCCATAGTCAAACATTCTGTTTCCACCAAAGCCCAGTAACAGGTAAAGATCTGTCTCTTAAAAAGAGCATAGCTATCTGTGGAAGATGGCAGGGCCTTGCTCCAAAATCCTAGAGGTCTCCACTGTGATTCACCTATGGAGGCCTGCCAGTGGCATCCTATCTGCCACTGACACCTCAACCACCATTGGATTGGCTGGGTCATACGGCCCAAGTGGCAGAGCAACTTTCACAGTAGTCTGGACCCGTTGCAGAGCCTTCTCCTGTTCTGGACCCCACTAAAAACTGGCAGCCTTTCAGGTCACTCAATAGATGGGCCAGAGTAACACACCCAAATGAGGAATGTGTTGCCTCCAAAATTCAAATAGGCCTACTAGGCATTGTGCCTTTTTCTTTCTTTCTTTTTTTTTTCTTCTTTATTGTATTTTTTTTTAGATGGAGTCTTGCTCTATCACCAGGCTGGAGTGCAATGGCGTGATCTTGGCTCACTACAACCTCTGCCTCCCAGGTTCAAGTGATTCCCCTGCCTCAGCCTCCCAAGTAGTTGGGACTACACCTGGTGTATATATATATATATATATATATATATATATATATATATTTTTTTGGTATTTTAGTAGAGATGGGGTTTCGCTATGTTGGCCAAGATGGTCTCAATCTCCTGACCTCGTGATCTGCCTGCCTTGGCCTCCCAAAGTGCTGGGATTACAGGTGTGAGCCACCACACCCAACCGCATTGTGTCTCATTCTTGGTTGTAGGAGGGACCAAATGCAGCAACTTATTCTTCACCTTAGAAGGACTATCTCAGCAGGCCCCACACCACTGGACCCCTAGAAATTTTACTGAGATTGAAGTTCTCTGAATTTTAGTTGGATTTATTTTCCATCCTCCTACATACAAACATCCCACCAATAAGTTCAGCATGTTTGCTGCTTCTTGCTCACTGGATCCAATCAACATGGTATCATCAATGTACTAGACCAGTATATTATCTTGCAGAAGCAAAAAGCAGTCAAGTTCTCTCTGAATAAGATTATGACACAAAGCTGGAGAGTTGATATACCCCTGAGGTAGGACAGTAAAGGTATATTGCTGGTCTTGCCAGCTGAAGGCAAATTGCTTCTGGTAGGCCTTACATTAGCAGAGAGTGAGTGTCCAGTAGTCCCCAGAATGTCTGATCATTTTGCTGTCTCCAATGCACAGTTACCCTTGTAAAAGGTCAGAGGACTCCTTGGGGAAGGATGTGAGAAAGATTCACTGCATAAATTGTTGGTAATGTAGTGGGGTCCTTCCTCAAGGGGACCTGGCCTTCCATTCATTCAAGGGGTTCTGGGTCTGTAAACTGGCTCAAGTCTGGAAATTGATTGAGGGGCTGTGATTTTTTTTTTTTAATAATTCAAATTAATCTTCTGTGGTTTCAATCTAGAAGTTTTCTGCTTATATAAATTAAGCAGGAATGCAGTAGGCTTCCTATCAGTTTCACTTATAGGATCACCATGATCAATTAGCCAATGCCAGAGCTCTACAGAACTCAGACTATTCTGATTGTCGATTTCCCTCTGCTATCCATTACTGTAGCTACACCCACCTTGCATTTGATGGTTGAGTGCTGCCACTTGGCCCTTGCTACCTCACAATCTAATTATTCTCATTGTATTTGAATTTTTAGTTGAGTTACTGTGGTTCCCACTGTTAGATCTGACATACAGAGAAGAGCAATTACAGGGCTCTTCAAAGGTACAGGTGCTGCCCTAACAAATCTATTTCACATGGCATTGGTCAAGGTTATAGCTTCTGGACCCTCTCAGCTGGGATGAGTAGGTCTAAAGTGACTAATCCACTCCACCACCTCAATCTCCCTAAGCCTTTGGATCACTTCCTCAGGCATTTTCAGCTCACTCACAGTGGGCCATCTTTTAATCTATATTTCAGCTAACCAAGCTAATAAACTATTAGAACTTTTTTTAACTCCCCGAGGTGCAACATTAAATGCAGAGTCCCTACTTAGTGGGCCCAAATCAATAAATTCAGTGTCATTCAACTCTGTGTTCCTTCCACCATTATCCAACACCCTTGATATCCATTCCCATGCTTGTTCTCCAGATTTCTGTTTATATAAATTTGAAAACTCAAGCAGTTCTTTTCGAGTGTAGCACACCTCCTCATAGGTCACATTCTTAGCCTCACCTCTAGGGGCCCAACGGGACTTTAGTCTAGTTATAGGACTAGGAGCAAACGGGGATGTTGGGGGTGGCTTCTGAAGAGAATCAACATAATCTTGCCGGGAACTGCCTCAGGAAAGGCCATCACTGTTGCCTCAGGCAGCACAGGGTTTATCTCCTCAGACAAAGGTGGAAAGGCTGATGGCAGCATGGGTTGGGGAGGGGATGTTGCCACTACTGGGGATGGGAAAGCTGTTTCTTCTGGCAAAAAATATTCATCAGAGTTTAAAAACTCAGTGTCCCTAGCTTCATCAGGGTCCTTTCACATGGCCCCATTCCAAGTTGCAGGGTCACATTCTTTTCCAATCAATGCCCTCACTTTAACAGGAGACACCTGGTGAGGCTGTGCATGCACCGTTCATTGCAGGTCAGCCGCTTGCATGATAAGAGATTGTGTCTGCCTTTCCACAATTTTGGCTCTTTCTTTACAGGAGATAAGGATCTCACTCAGGGTAATCTTAGCAGATTTAAGGCTCAGTATCTGCTTCTGAAGCCAGGAGATCGAATCCCTGAGTTCATTATTTTATTTTTTTTTCATTACTTGATCCACTGAACTTAGGAGTGAACAACCAGATTCATTATGTTCCTTGGTTCTCCACTTATGGTCAAAGGTATTATGTATAGAGTCATTAAACTCTTTGCCTTTCATGCAGGATGAATCAGGAGTGACAGATGCATTTATTTTGCATAACTCTCTAAAGAATTCATGCCAAGGACTATCTGTGTTCTCCATACTATTAGAAGTAAAGCCTTAGCATTTTGGGGTCTAATCATATTAATCGGACAACTCTAGAAACCCCAAAACCAATGAAAGAACTCCATCCTTAATATTCTGTTCCTCTAGAACCACTCCTGGTACAAAAATCTGTATTAGAGTTCTCTAGTGGGACAGAACTGATGTTACATATATATATATACACACATATACATATAAAGGGGAATTTATTGTCTTAACTCACATGATCACAAGGTCCCACAATAGGCCATCTGCAGGCTGAGGAGCAAGGAGAGCCAGTCCGAGTTCCAAAACTGAAGAACTTGGAGTCAGGTATTCAAGGGCAGGAAGCATCCAGCACAGGAGAAAAATGTAGGCTGGGAGGCTAGGCCAGTCTCTCTTTTCACATTTCTCTGCCTGCTTATATTCTAGCCATGTTGGCAGCTGATTAAATGGTGCCCACCCAGATTAAGGGTGGGTCTAAATTTCACAGCCCACTGACTCAAATGTTAATTTCCTTTGGCAACACACTCACAGACACACCCAGGATTAATACTTTGTATCTTTCAATTCAATCAAGTTGCCACTCAGTATTAACCATCACACAGCCTTTTGCACCCATACCTGTGGCACCCAAGTTCTTGTCCAGCATCCAGGAGAAATGAGGTCACACAAATGAATTTAATATGGTAAATACAGGAAATTTTATTGCCGATAAAAGTGGCTCTCAGTGGGAAGGGAAGGTGAAAAGGGCACAGAGAGGGAAAATAATCTTCCTGGCCAGACTCCTCTCTGAAGCTATGCTGTCAAGCTGTCCCTCTGAAGTCAAGCCACTTCTCTCTGACACCCAACTGTAGTCTCCAGTGTCCAGCTGCTTCTCCTCTCTCTGCCAGCTGATCCTGGGTTTTTTGGGGGGACAGAATGGGAGAGGGTTGGGCCAGGATGGTTTTGAAAAATTCAACATTTGAGCAGAAAAACAGGGATGTAAGTTCTTATTTTGGGGTGTGATCTCAGGCTTTTCACCTTGAGGGTAGGGCCCTCACTAGGGACCTGCCCCTTTCTGCCCAGAATTTCCCTGCTTCCTGTGCCTATCAAGGGCATCTGGAGTCATCAGAAAAGGCTTCTGCAACCTGTGTACAACGTACAGCAATATTTCTTAATTTCTTTGACTCCTGTATACTGTTAGAACCTTTTAGCTATTTCAAGCCAAACTTGGCAAAAATAAATCAAGAAAACAGCAAGACAATGGTTGCTGCCCTTTTATAACAGAGTATTGGCCCACATATTTTAGGATTGTACAATTTGTTTTTCAATATTACAATGAGAAAATAAACTACAGTATCAGTTAAAGATTTCACCTCAGGAAATTAAAATATCAGCTGTCATAAATACATAATGTCATCACAAAACAAATACTCCATTCCAAACAACATTTCCATGTCAAGTTCAATTTGTACCTTCCACCTACCTTAGGCTAATAAAGAAGGACTTCCTCTGGGAACCTCTATGTACTATGCAATTATGTCATAAAATGAGTACCTTGTCTGTAATCAAATCACATTTTCCTCACATCTGAAGCTGACAGGTAACCCGTTGATTATACCTATGTACTCTTATTGCAACGCAAACTTCTGTCACCATGGCTACCACAGGTCAGGCTAGAATGCCTAGGTGGTACTAATACTAGAAATGGCTGGCGTTTCATGAGCACCTGCGAGGTATTAGGCTCTGCAGTAGGCGACTTTTCAACATTTGTAATTAACCTTACAAATTTAGTATTGTTTTTGCAGTACGTAAATGAGAAAATTAAAACTTGGGAAGGTAAAATAATTGGCCAAGAATAGACAGCTATTAGATGGCAACATTGGAATTGAAATGCAAATCTTATTTCCAAATCTAGGGAATTTCTGCTATAACTATTGCATATAAAGGCAGGTAACAGAATCATTGGAAGTAGAATAGGTGGAAATGGCCTTATTTTATGCTCCAAATATTATGGCATTCATTTTTGGTAAGTCATTTCAAGGCTGACACTTCTATTATTATTATTTTATTGTTAACAAGTCTTATAATATTGCTACCAGGTTTCTGGCTTGGGTGGCTGAATTTGAAAATATAGGTAGGATATGTCATAAATAGCTCTTATTATTTTGAGATACGTCCCATCAATACCGAATTTATTGAGGGTTTTTAGCACGAAGGGCTGTTGAATTTTGTCAAAGGCCTTTTCTGCATCTATTGAGGTAATCATGTGGTTTTTGTCTTTGGTTCCGTTTATATACTGGATTACGTTTATTGATTTTCGTATGTTGAACCAGCCTTGCATCCCAGGGATGAAGCCCACTTGATCATGGTGGATAAGCTTTTTGATGTGTTGCTGGATTCGGTTTGCCAGTATTTTATTGAGGATTTTTGCATCGATGTTCATCAGGGATATTGGTCTAAAATACTCTTTTTTTGCTGTGTCTCTGCCAGGCTTTGGTATCAGGATGATGCTGGCTTCATAAAATGAGTTAGGGAGGATTCCCTCTTTTTCTATTGTTTGGAATAGTTTCAGAAGGAATGGTACCAGCTCCTCCTTGTACCTCTGGCAGAATTCGGCTGTGAATCTGTCTGGTCCTGCACTTTTTTTGGTTGGTAAGCTATTAATTATTGCCTCAATTTCAGAGCCTGTTATTGGTCTATTCAGAGATTCAACTTCTTCCTGGTTTAGTCTTGGGAGAGTGTATGTATCAAGGAATTTGTCCATTTCTTCTAGATTTTCTAGTTTATTTGTGTGGAGGTGTTTATATTATTCTCTGATGGTAGTTTGCATTTCTGTGGGATCGGTGGTGATATCCCCTTTATCATTTTTTATTGTGTCTATTTGATTCTTCCCTCTTTTCTTCTTTATTGGTCTTGCTAGTGGTCTATCAATTTTGTTGATCTTTTCAAAAAACCAGCTCTTGGATTCATTGATTTTTTGAAGGGTTTTTTATGTCTCTATTTCCTTCAGTTCTGCTCTGATCTTAGTTATTTCTTGCCTTCTGCTGGGTTTTGAATGTGTTTGCTCTTGCTTCTCTAGTTCTTTTAATTGTGATGTTAGGGTGTCAATTTTAGATCTTTTCTGCTTTCTCTTGGGAACATCACACACCAGGGCCTGTAGTGGGGTGGAGGGAGGGAGGAGGGATAGCATTAGGAGATATACCTAATGTAAATGACGAGTTAATAGGTGCAGCACACCAACATGGCACATGTATACATATGTAACAAACCTGCATGTTGTGCACATGTACCCTAGAACTTAAAGTATAATAATAAATATATATACACAAAGATGTTAATCTAAAAAAAATAAAATTAAATCTGAAAAAAAGAAAATATAGGTAGGATAACATGTTCATTTAGTTTAAATATATTTGAATATATTAAATTTATGGTACTTGTTTGATATCCATTTTATCTTTCCTAATCCATTGGCAAGAAAACTGCAAGCAAGCAACAGCCAGGTACACTGAGAGGGTAGTGCCTTTTGACAGTACTCTATGTAAACACAGAAATTCTATGGTAGCCTTTTAAAATGTCTTTTGAGAATCAGAGTGAATCACTGTAAAGGGATAACCTTAATCACTTTTTAGAGCTGCCAGCTGGAATCTTAACTGGAAATTCTGCAGGAAGACAATGACTGACTGCTAATGCTTTCAGTTGTTGATGACCTAAAAAAAATTGCTGTATCACTCATTCTTAAAAGATTATTATTATAACTGTATTGTTTTAGTGGTGTGAAGGTACATTTCCTATTTCTTGTGATTTATAGCTCTGTATTCCCATTAATGTAGCCATTTTCCACAGGCAACTGTGCAATGAAAAGGAAAGGATTAAATCAACATTGATTCTTATTCACATGAGGTAACTTTTATCTGTGCAGATAATAATTCCTTTTTTTTTGGTAATTATTTTACTTGCTTGCTTCTATATTGTTACATAATAGGCTGATGATTTCCAATTATATTTCCCATTATACACTACAGGCAACTGTCCAGAGTAGAGCAAGTGATTCATTAAAAACAAAAATGCAATGCACACGTGTAAAATTATAATGTGGCTATAAATTAAATTATCAAAATTTGAAATCATAGAAATCTGGATGTTTATCTCTGACTACTTTGCAATTTACTTTGAAAATATAGGATTTTTTGATAGTAATAAAAATATGAACTAGAGTTGCATTTTTTTGAATTGGCAGAGCACAGAATCTACACCATTCTATAAATAGTTCCTAAACATTGGATTAAACATAAGTAAATACAATTTTTAAAATTATAACTGTTTTATAGCATGTATACACACTAAATCTTTTAAGCCTATATTTTAATATAGCATATATTATATATATATATATATAGGGGCTTTATAAATATAGTTTTAAAATGTTAAAGCCTGTTCAACTCTATGTAAGAACAATTTTATCTTATTTAAAATATATTTACAGGACAGCTTTGGCCCTTTTGAGCTCAAAAAATTAACATTTCCAATTTAAATACTTTTTATCTTTTTTCATCACAGCAGAAACATATCTAGTCATCAACTTTTCTTACTGACTCATGACATGGTTTCATTAACAAGTTCATTTGAAGGTCATAGATGTTTTGCTTTCCAAATATTTC
This sequence comes from Pan troglodytes, assembly GCF_028858775.2. Lineage (NCBI taxonomy): Eukaryota > Metazoa > Chordata > Mammalia > Primates > Hominidae > Pan > Pan troglodytes. Next base: position 89,211,328 of record NC_072411.2, read on the forward strand.
AGTCTCATTGACTGTACATTTTAACAGAAGTTTAAGGTGACATGAAAAAAATTTTATATAAACTTCAGTCAATTTTACATGGCAGAAAATATATGTTATATTAAATATAATGGCTTAATGTTTTCCATGTTTTATTCTGTACATTCATGTGAAATATCACATTTCAGATAGTATTATTAAAACATTCTCTTAAAAATAGAAAACCTAGATAGCACATGTGATATGCAATATTCATCTTGAAAAAGATATGTGAGTGACTTTTGATTGGGTTACTGTCTCAGTAGCAGAATGACTATTATGTATACAACACAACACTTAATTAACATTCTACTGTGGTAAATGAACACAATCCTCCTAAAAATTACCTTCAGGGATTTAAAGCACATGGTCTTTATGTTTTCTGGGTCACAGACTCCTTAAAGGAGCATTTCTGACAATGCTATTCCCAGATATAGGCACCACCTTATGTACAATGGCAAAGATTTCAAGACCACCTGGGGACTGTATATCATCATGATGAATATTTATGTGCCTGAATGAAAAGAACAGACATCTCTTGGGTGCTTTTAGCTTTTGAGCCTATGAATCACATTTGGGGGCAACCGCAATATATTATGCCATGGATAGTCTCAACTACAAAAGGCAAAAGAGTCTCCTGCAAAATAGAAGCAAACTGAAAGTACTTTCTGCCTCATAGGATTGGTTATATTCAGACTCCTTCTTCCTCAACTTTTATTTCTCCATGCCAACCTTCTGGAAACGTTACAGGAGAAATAGCCTTTTTGTTTGCAAAAGGTGTGACAGGTTTTCTAGGTTACTTGATGATAGCGCGCTTTAGTTATGTCACTCTCCCAAGACAAATTGAGCTTTATTTTTATCTTAGAAAAAAGAAAGGAAGGGGAAATAGTGTATTGCCATCAAATGACATAATAATTTTTATTTAGATTAGCAAAAAACCCACATTGAAATGAGAAAATAAGAGCTTATTTTTATATTTTCACCCAAAGTTGTGCTTAACATTCTTTAAAGCAATATAAATACATTTTGTAAGGATATGCGGTTACATTAATAAGATTAGTTTCATTGTTTCTAGCATCATTTTTAAGGTAACCAAGTCAAATGCCTTAATTTAAATATCTTTATCAATCAATAAGGTATGAAGAGCAAGACTTTATCTGGTAACTGCTTCCCTAAATTAGTTAAGATGATTTTGCAACTGCTAATTAAGGCCACAGAATGTGCCAGAAAATGTGATATTCTTCCAGCCTTCAGAGAATTTAATCCTATGTTTAGCTAAAATATGCACATATTAATAATTACTAAAGTACAAAACAGTAAATCCACTACTTATGGATTTACTGTTACTTATGAGACCCACATATAAAGTGAGGGTCTCATCTTACTTATGAGACCCACACATAAAGTGAGGTGAATTCCTAAATATTAATTTGTTATTGCTGGTTGGAGAAATAAAAAATAACAAAGAAATGTGTATGTGTGTGATTTATATGTGTTTTAATATGTGAGCTACTTTGTACTTGGAATAATTTTTTTATTAAAAAATCAGGGAAAAATATTTCAATGTATTGTAAAACAGTAAGTGTGGGTTAATAAATTTTATATATCCTACCCATTACATTGACTCTGTACTTTCTGGATTTTTAACTGAGGTCTATGAGTGTTCTTCAGAGTATCTGTAAATTCTCTGATATTTTAATTAAAAATGTATGTGCATGTGAATGTATATGTTATTTTTCTGGAAAAAAGCTAGCTTTCATTAGCTTGTAAACAGTATCTGTGACCCAGAAAATGTCAGGAGGTTGGTACATTACCTGTCCTAATTATTCATTGTAAACTTTAAAACAATGACTCTGAAACGTTGATACGATTATTTATTCCCAGAGAGTTAGCGTGAGATAATAGACTAATTAAAATCTCTTTTTGCTGAAATCGAATTACTGAAATGTTCAATGTAGAAAACAAACATTAGCCTACAGCAACCTGAAAACAAAGTATTTCATGAACTGAATAATGTAAAAGAAGAGAAATATAAGTCAAATATGTTGAAATTCATTTAAAGTGGTGCTTTCCATGAGGAGAACCTTATCATACATGAACACAATTTCAAAATATTTCATGCAATTTCTATTTCTATTGGAATTATCTTTCTGCACACTTTAGATAATGTGCCAATTAGTTAACCAGTATCATCTAGGAGGAAGTTAAGTGTGAAATTATTGGAGATAATTTATTATGTAGAATATGTTCTTGTTATATTATTAAAATATGCAAATAAAACTATGTTTTTAAATAATGATGACATATATTTATGGTTTCCAGATATGTTATAGGATGCAAAGCTACATGTGAATTTCAAATAATGAATAATTTTTAGCATAACTATGTCCCAAATATTGTATGGAACATACTTATCCTAAAAAAAGTCATTCATCTGAACTTGAAATTTAACAAAGCATGCTATAGCTTTATTTGCTAAATATGACAATCCTACATATATCAAATATTAAAAATTTCAGAAGCAACAGAAAACAGCAAAACTTACACTAAATTTTCAGATAGGCAGTTTAAGAAAGAAATTCTCTTGAGAATCAGTAGTATCTGATCCAAACATAAAAATAAATGCTTTCTAGCTCTTCAACTGAATAACAGATTAATATACAGAATTAAAAAGTCATTATAAAATGAAATTTTAAATAAAGGAATGTACTATTATCTTTGATTATCACATTTAATAGAGATTCTGTATCTTTTATATTATTAAAAAAATGCCCTCTACAAATGAAATAGTTTCCAGGATTGGAGCGACTGTATCAAGAAATGCTTACAGTGGGCAGAATGTATAAAACAATGACTGAAGTGTTGGAGCACAAAAAGTTATTGATATGATTTGGTTCTGTGTTCCCACCCAAATCTCATGTTGAATTGTAATTCCCAATGTCGGAGGTAGAACCAGGTGGGAGGTGATTGGATCATGGGGGTGGTTTCTAATGGTTCAGCACCATCCCTCCAGTACTGTCTTGTGATAATAGAGTTCTCACGAGATCTGATTGTTTAAAAAGTGTGTGGCACCTTCCCATTCACTTTCTCTCTCTCTTGCCAGCCATGTGAAGACCATGATTGCTTTCCCTTCAGCCTTCCACCTTTGTAAGTTTCCTGAGGCCTCCCCAGAAGCAGAAGCCTGCATAGTCTGCAGAACTGTGAGCCAATTAAAACTTTTTTCTTTATAAATTACTCTGGCCCATGTACGTCTTTATAGCAGTGTGAGAATGGACTAATACAGTTAGTTATTAAACATGAATTTACCATCCTGTAGTCATAGGAGAAACTATCTTGTAGTCATAGGAGAGTAGTCATAGAACGGTCCTGATGTATGTATGTAGAGAAAGAAGAGAAAATACATTGGAGGAAGAAATGTTGAAGGGCACTTGAAAATTGAAAAAGGATAAAGGGCAAAAGATAACCTTGGTGGTGAAAGGGCAAGGTAAAATCAGAAGTAGATGTGAATGGAAGCAAAGAGTTAAACTAGCAAGTTGGATTGAGACTGTTTTATTTGGAAAAGAAAAAGAAATGTAATTTATAGAGTTTGTCCAAGTTGAAAAGCCAGTTGAGAAAGGCAGGCTAAAAGGTGAGTGAGGGGAGGAGGAAATATCCACGCAGATCCCAGATAAGTTGTATAAGTTAGCAACAAAATGTATAATTGCAAGTCATACAGTCAAAGATACAGTTGTTAGGAGGTAGATTCTGAGTGAGTGATGTGATGAGCTGAATGTATCATACACAGTGTCAGTTGTTGGAAATAGTTTAGTATGTCTATGTGACTATAATGACTAGTGCTTGCTATTTGTGTTTATCAAATAATATTGTTTATTGGAAAATGTAATGATATGAGAGTTGTCTAAATGGCATTTGCTTACTCTCTTGCACATTGTTTGGGTAAAAGAAGGGGTGAAGCAGTTTCACATCATTACGTAGCATGTGGAATGGAAAAATGTTCAACATATATTAGTTGAATGAATAGATGAATGAGAGAAAACAAACTCAGAGGTATTAACAAATATTGCACTGAAGCAACTTCTTTTCCCAAATAGTTAAAGAACTTGTTCTTTGGCTGGAAGGTAGGAGAAAGAGGAGGATACAGAGAGATTTGTTAAAGGATATAAAATTAGAGCTAGATAAAAAAGGTAAGTTATAGTGTTCTATAGCACTGTAGGATGACTATATTTAACAATAATACATAGTTTCAAATAGGTAAAAGAAGGATATGAAATGTTCTGAACACAGAGAAGAGATAAAATATTTGAGATAATGTACATGGTAATGATACTGATCTAATCACTATACATTATGTATATCAAAACATCACTATGTACCCCATAAATATGTAAAACTAGTATATGTCAATTAAAAATTGGTCAGATGCCAAATAAGGACTTGTTATATTTAATAATCTAAATTATTAAAAGATAATATTTAATAATCTATAGTATTAAAATGGATCTGCTTTAGTCAGTAAGAAAAATTAGTTGTTTTTAAAAAGAAAAAGTCTCTGCTCCTTGATATCAATTTCAGGATTCAGTGCCAATACTCATGAATAGAAATAGAGATATATAAACTAAGTAGATATTCAATATAGCTAGAGCATTTTTGCAAATCACATTCAAATGGTAAAATATGGTTAAACTCTTTTAAATTCTATGGGAAATAAAACTTTTTTAAAATAAAGAAGTTTGTTATAATTTTCAAAAGAATGAAGAGGCATATAGAAACCCATACTGAGGCAATTTTATGAAGAAAATACAAATCATTTAGAATTAATATGTTCTTGAAGCGCTCATAATATTTTGAAGTCTGAGAATAAATGCCCTTCTATTCAGATTCCTAGAGCTTCACAGCTGGTTGTAACACATATTCATTTAAATTAGTTTTTAAAGATATTTTAATCTTTTTTAAGTTAATTTTAATCTTTTTTAAAAAAGTTTCTATTAGGAGTGCTGGAATTCTAATTTAATTAATTTATACTGAAAACTGATTTATAAGAAAAAAATTAAGATACAAGGAGATATAACTTTATGCCCTCTAGACAGGGAAAAATTTAAGAAATCTCACTATCAAATGTTGGAGAGTGTGTGTGGATCAAACTTGCTGTTAAGAGTCAAAATTTGTCTAACTATTTTCAAAACAATTGAACACTTTGTTGTACAAATATCTTTTGGACCCATGATTTCTAAAAAAATCTTTGTTCAAGTGCACCTAAAGACAAAAATACAAGACTATTTTAGCAGTACAGTTTGCAAATGGAAAACACTGGAAGCAAACCTAATACACTGACAGAAAATTAACTTAAAGATTGTAATGTTTTCACAAAATGGTGCACTTCACAAGATTAATGAACTATAGTTTCATGAATGTGATGTGCCACCACAACCCCACTTTGTACCAAGACAATCAGTTTCAGCTGCCAGCAGTATTTTCTGCTGATAGTTAATAGCTAATTGCTCTTGGGGAATTACCTTTGGTCAAAGATAGCTGCTTCATGTATGGGCAGTCCACATCTAAGAGGTCACAAAGTCTGGCCACCTTACTTCTATTTGGGACTTTTCTGAAGGGTGCCCCAGCTTCAGAGCCTCCCTTGGATTTAGCAAAGTTCTCTCTTGCAACTGCACTGTAGTTCATTGTCTCCTTTACCCAATCCTCCTTTCCTCATCCCTTATAGATGTGGTTCCTGAGAGCACTTGCCAATAAATCACCTTCACACAAGTTTTGTTTCAGACTCTGTTTTCTAGGAGTCTGAACTAAGGCAGATGATATGAAGAGTAGTGTTAGAAACAGATTCTAAATGGAAATTTTGTAGCTGGGTCACCAGTTGGCTACTGGCAATGAAGACCTCATCAATGACAAAAACATTCCACGTGTATTAATCCAAGTCATAAATTTTTTGGAGACATAATACTATGCGAACATCTAGAGGAAACTTCCACAGGTGTTGCTACTTATCAGATATCCTAATAATCTTTTCCATCTCTTTCTTCTTTTTTAACTATAATGTCTATTTTACAATATAAGTGGGCATTGGCAAAATTTATAGAATTGGTATAATTGCCAGATTTGTTGCTTATACTAGATAGAATGGAAAACTTCAGCTTAGACAGTGGCTGTAACTTTACCTGGCCTGTCTTTTAACCTCTAGGAGAAAGAATGATTGCTTTGTTTACAAGATTTACCTTTGTTATGTCTTTTCTATAACAATGTGAATGCAGGATAGAACAATTATTCCATCAACTATAATTCAAACAGTTATATAGAACAATTATTTTATCGACATATACAGTCAAATCCATTAAATGATGCTTCTTGGTTTAATTATATGGAAAGAAGTACTGCATCAATGACACTAGATGGAGTATTTATAGCACCAGGTATGATGTAGTAGAATAATTGCTAAATTTTGCTGGTTGTGAACAGAAAACAGTGTAAGTGATATACTACAAATGCAGTATCTCAATATTGGAAAAGTTTAGGGGAAATAGTAATTGTAAGGACTATGAAATCAGATGGCTATTGAGATTGGGAGGGCTTGGGGAAAATCAATGCATGGGAAAAAGCACATTTATGGTCTGGCCCTAGGGCTATTATACCTTGATTTCCTCTCTGTCAGATACAATTTGGAGGAAACTGGACATTCTGCAGAATATCACATTGACCCATTGTACCAATATAATGATGTTGATGATCATGTTAATCAATACGTCACAAATACTTTGGTAAGACACTTATAGTCAAGAGGATGGTAAGCTTTATGAAGATGTAGGGGCCTGTCACAATCGTAAAACTTAACAAGGTTGGGAGAAGAAGTCCAACAGTCTGCAGGATTCAAGGCCATCCTGGAAAAGACACTTCTTTATTTAAGTTATTTGAACCACTCCTCCAGAATATCAGTGGGCCTCTTTTTCTGGGGTACTTGTATAAGAGAATAGTTAGTACAACAAACCATAGTCCTTACCACTGCAGCTATTTTGAAGCTAGAACTGCTACTCTTGTTTTCTCCTATTTTATACATTCTACATTACCTTCACCATCAGCTACGAACTGATCAGCTGGCCTTAGTGTCTTAGCTAAGGGTGTCAAGTCCTCACCACTGAGGAGTCTGAGCCCCTAGTCACTATACACTTCCAGCTACTAACTACAATTGTAATTTACAGTCAAACATGGGCAAAGAAATAAGTGGCACCCAAGTAAGTCATCTAGCCAACATTTTTTTTTTTTTCAGACCCACATTTTGAAAAGGAGTCCTACTTCTTCCTGATGATCAGGGTAGCTAACTCTTCCAAGATGGTGATGTCAAAAGGACACACCAGGATGAAGGGGTGCCCCACTGGCCACATCTGGCACAACTTTAGTATCATAGGAAATAATGATACTAACTGATTTTAGTTCAATAAGAATTCATGAATCAATATAGAAATCAAACAGAAAGAGAGAAAAAATATTTAAAATGACTTAAAATGTTAATGATTGAGGAACTGTTGTATAGTGGTATATGGGAATTCTTTGGACTAATCTTGCAATTTGTCTGTACATTTAAAATTATTTAAAATAAGATATTAAAAGGCTAACCTTTTAAAAGTGAGACATGGAAGTTTCAAAACTAAGATTCAAAACAACAAACTGAAATAAGTTAGATCTGAGTTGTCTAGAAAAACACATAAGCCGGGTTCTTACTGACTTTTCAATGAACTTCAAAACAGGAACAGACATTTTGGTTGCCTATTGATAAATAGAATTATGATGATCTGTGGTTTGAATTTACTTATAGTCTCATTTTGGGGTTCTTGTTTCTAACTTATTTACAACTTTGTAAACTCACCATGATTCATGACTTCTGATTCATATTGCCTAGTTTATGAGACTGCATTGAATTCAGAATGTGTGCTGTGATGCCAGATTTATTTTACTAGTTTCTTATTGAATATTTAGGACTATTGAATTACTTTAAGGAAAAAAATAAATATAAACAACTATCAGGGGATACAAATGTCTTAGATGAAAATTGTCTAAAGAATTTAGAATTTTGTAGAGAAATTTGTGTAAACAAAACTACCAGCTTCATGAAATAATACACTTTAAAATAACAAATATAGAGTACCAGAAGAGTTATCACTTTCAGACTCTGAAGTGATTCTGATTATGTCAAATCAGCTATGTAGTAATTAAAGAAAAAAACTTAAATGTCATAAATTATACTACTGCTATGTTAGTAAGATACGCCTAACAAGTTACTCAAATCGTATTGCAGTCTGCAAGCACAGAAACCATTCCATGTGTATTCATCCAAGTCATAAATTTTTTGGAAACATAATACTATGCAAACATCCGTAGGAAACTTTTCCACAAGTGTTGCTACATATTATCAGAGACCCCAACAATCTTCTCCTTCTTTTTCTTCTTTTTAACTAAAATGTCTATTTTACAATATAAGTGGGTATTGGCAAAATTTATAGAATTGGTATAATTGCCAGATTTATTGCTTATGCTAGATAGAATGAAAAACTTCAGCTTTGTCAGTGGCTATAACTTAACCTGGCCTGTCTTTTAACCTCTAGGAGAAAGAGTGATTGCTTTGTTAACAAGATTTACCTTTGTTATGTCTTTTCTATAACAATGCGAATGCAGGATAGAACAATTATTCCATCAACTATAATTCAAACAGTTATATAGAACAATTATTTCATCAATGTATACAGTTGAATCCATTAAATGATGCTTCTTGATTTAATTATATGGAAATTTATATCAGCTAACTCTGAGTTTATCACATTGTAGATATGAAGCCAAAAAAGGGTAGAAAATCTAACATGGAGTCTCAGTGTGTGGCTCTGGGGTGGGGCCCACAGCATGTTTCAAAAGTTCCGTAAATAAGATCACCTGAAAAGCAATGAAAAGAATGTTTGGTAGGAAGCCAGATTTTTTATTTTTTTTTTTTTTTAAGATTTTCATAGCAAAGCTAAGAAAAAGTAGCAATAAATGATCTTAATTTTAGGAAAAAGAGCCTAAAGTTTTTAATTTATTTTTAGTAGTCAGTGTAATAGATTAATAAGGATGAAAGTCAAACAGGAGAGGTCAATGGAAGAGTTGGGGCAGAGAGGAAATAAGGACAATAGGAGTCAAAACCACTTTCCTCTAAGAATTGCTTACATACATTGACTAGTATCTTTCATAGGATTTTGTCAGCTAATTAGCACATATAATTCATCCATAAATTTTAATTACTGAGTCATATTATTCTGAACTAAATTATTCTCCCTCCATGACTCAGTGCTATGGAAAACATAAATATATTGCTCACATGACCCTAATAAACATGAAAGGTAAGAAAACTATGCACTAAAGGAAGTTTTTAAGAAAAAAAACTTTTCAAGTCAGTTTCTATTGGGGAAAGCAACCATTGAGAATGTAATCTATATTACAGATGTTCCTGAAAAGACAATTATACAGCAATTCAAAAAGATGTGTGTGTCTCATCATAGCATTTTGACCAGCTTTGATTTACAGAGGAGTTAATTGGTAAATCATAACAATAGTAGGAAGTGCCTCCTGATGAGAGACTCCTCCAGTGTTACTGTAATTTCTATAAAATGTTTCCTCTTTGATACTTCTTGTTTATGATAGATAGATTAAGACCATTCTTTGCACCAGGCATAACAAATGGAATTCCCTTTTTTATTTTCTAGTTTCTTAGAAGAAAATGTTTTAATAATATGCTTTGATTAATATATGCCATTTCATGTGAGGCAGTCTAATTTACTCATAAAATACTTTAGATTCTGTTTATGTGTTAGTTTAACCTTTATTTCGGTTTCATGTTATAATGATCTACTTATTTCTGTTTTTGCTCTTGACCAAAATCTAATTTTAGGTTACACTTATTTATTCTTTTTAAAGATTCTACCACTGAATGGAAACATGGCATTGTTTAATTTTATTTTAAGTGGCAAACCTCAGTAGGGATTATACACTGGTAATAAACCCATTTGGGAAATGAAATTGATTGTGAAAACATATCACCAATTTCTTTAGGCCAGTATCATTTAAATTATTCAAAGTGAGAATTTTAAACTGAATCATGTAGATCCATTTTGAACTTTGTTTATGAGAGGGCAAAATAATCTGGGTCTGTGAGCCAGGGACTATGTATCTTTAGTCCCTTAGCCACTCTTGTCCTCACTTGTCTCATTTACAGAGTGAGAAAATTGGAGTACATGTCTTCCATGGTACCTGCAACTCTGTGATCCTATGGTTTGCTTTCTTTCTACTTCATGAGTGTGACTCCAATGTGTACAGGCAAAAATATGTCAAAGATATAGCCCTAAGTCTAGGGCCTTGTGAACTCTCCATAAATAAATAATTGAATCAGTAAATGAAGGATACTTTGAAAGGAAATCAACATAAATAAAGCCTCCCTGTCTAAATCTGCTCTTCCCTTTGCTTTGAATTTTTTCCCCCCAGTTCTTCATATGGCAAGCTCATCATCACTCTTATTGCAGATCAACTGTCACCTGACTCCTCTACCTTCTCCTTTGTTGCCACCTGTCCCAGGGAAATAGTGAAAATGCTTTATAAGGTTTCAGTTCCCTGCATTCCCCAAGAAAAATTATGTTCAGAAAACTTCTCCAAGAGATTTATTTTACTTATTTAGTTGTCCTAGTAATCATAAACACATTAGTTTGACATAATGAGTTAAACAGTGTACCTGAAGAAATTGAACATTCAAATGTAGTGAATTTAACTGATTAAAAGAGAGTGTTCTTTGGAGATTAAGCAATAATTGCAGATGTTTCATTTACTGCTTTAAAAATTCTGATTCGAGAGACTTAAACGTTCAAAGCATTTGAATAGATTACTAAACATTGAGTCTAAAATATGCAAAACCAATTGATTCTATTTTTGGTCCAGAATGCAGCATTTATAATAAAAGCTTAATGTATCAGCTAAAGCCTTATTAAAGTAGTAAATTTACCCTCATAAAATTGGGAGAATCACTGTGATAGAATTAGGATCCTCTAGACTGTGAGTTTCCTTGTTTTTGATGATCTTGACAGTTTTGTGTAATGATGGCCAGAAACTTATACAATGCCCTCAATTGGGTTTGTCTGGTGTTTTCCTTATAATTAGACTAGGATTATGGGCTTTTTGAAGAATGACTACAGAGGTGAAATGCTATTTTCATGTGATAGAGTTCTGCATTCTGTTTACCATGATTAGATATCACTCCATCTAATGGTCTGAAATTATGTTATACAGATTACATGTTACTCATAGAAAATTTTTTATAAGTTGATTTATTTACCTAATATCTGTCTCTCACAAAATAGAAGGTAAGCTCCATGAAAGCAAGTATTTGCCTGTCTTGGCCATCACTCTATCCCTGGAGTATATGAAGAGTGTCAGACACATAATAGGACTGTGATTAATATTTGTTGAGTGAGTGAATAAAAGAGCGAGAAATTGTATCTTGGGTATAAGTAGCTGAATCCCATCTTAACTCCAGCTGAATGCTGTAGTCAATATACACTATACTGTACCAAGGTACTACATGAAGTCAGGGTTCTCTGGAGTTATAGAACTAAGGATAGATGTATTTGTGCAGGGAAGTTTATTAGGAGAATTGACTCACACGATCACAAGGTAAAGTCCCACAATAGTTCATCTACAATCTGGGGATCCAAGAAGCCAGTCTGAGTCCTAAAACTCAAAAGAAGGGAATCCAGTAGTGTAGCCTTCAGTCTGTGGCCGAAGGCCCAACAGCCCCTGGCAAATAACTGGTGTAAGTTTAAGAGTCCAAAAGCTGAAGAACTTGGAGTCTGATGTTCCAGGGCAAGAAAGCACACAGCATGGGAGAAAGATGGAGGCCAGAAGACTTAGCCAGTGTAGTCTTTCACATTCTTCTGTCTGCTTTTATTCTAGCCATGCTGGCAGCTGATTAGATTGTGCCCATCCAGATTGAGGGTGGGTGTGCATCTCCCAGTTCACTGACTCAAATGTTAATCTCCTTTGGCGACAGTCTCACAGACACATCCAGGAACAATACTTTGCATCCTTCAATTAAATCAAGTTGACACTAAATATTAACCATCACAAGTCCACCCCTTGTCAACTTGAACCCATACATGTCTCCTGAAATCATACATAATCTTCAAATGAAAATGATAGTAAGGTCATAATTACACCTTATGTAATACAGCTATCTTTCTGACAACCAGAAACACACCAATCCCCAACCCAAATGCTATTTCATAAAGAAAACAGCACTTAAATGCTGACAGGAAGTCAACAAATCTTATGGCCCATGATAAAGAAAAAAGAAAAACAATAAAATGAGGACATTTTCTTAATACAAGTGTATACATGCACAAAAATGTTCTTTACAAAATAAGGAGGAAATACTCATGAAGTTTATACTGCTTGTTTCTGCAAATAGTCATGTTGTCATAGCTGGTATTGATGACTACCTTCTTCTGGTACCCATTCTGTATTCCCATTGCCTTCAGCAAGCACCTCAGCCTCAACAGGTCGTGGTGTTTTACCTGGTGGAATGACCCAAACCTTCATTCCTGAAGGGTCTGGGCCATTTGTAGTCCTGCCTGGACTGGGCTGTTGTAGTTTCCCATTTACCTTAATCACAGGGCATGGTAATACTAAGAGACGCCTAATGGATCTCCTGTATTCCATGCATACTCTTCCTTATCTCCATTGTGGAGTAGTAGACTAATTTCATCTTAATAGCCCTGGTCAGTCAGCTCAGCCAACACTGTAACACCCTTCTTAGCCTTTTGACTTAGAGATAGGAAGAGCCCACAGTGTCCAGATGCCAATCTTAACTTCCAGTTTAATGGAATCATTGTGTCTCCTGGTGGCAGAGTTTCTCCCTCCAAAACTAAGATCCCTAGGCCAGCAGAAAGTAATGCTGTGGGAACAGGTGGCAAAAATTTTGCTAGTGGATCACTAGGAGTGATGGTGAGTGGTGCCACTTCCATTTCCACCCCTTGAGTCCTGGACACATGAATCCTGCCTATGGGAGAAACAGTACCATATATTGGATGCAGATTCAGAGCATACATATACAGCCTTCTGGAGAACTTTGCCTCAACCCTGCAAAGTATTGACAGCTAGTTGGCATTGTAATTATGACTTCAAAAGGCCATTCCACTGTTCCATCAATCCAGCTGCTTCAGGATGGTAAGACCAGTGAATTCTATGATCACAAGCCCACTGCTGCACTTCTTTAGCTATAAAGTGAGTGACTTGGTCAGAGGCAATGCTATGTGGAATGCCATGATGGAGGATAAGGCATTCTATGAGGCCAGGGATGGTAGTCTTGGCAGTAGCATTGCATGCAGGATAGGCAAACCCATATCCAGAGTAAGTGTCTATTTCAATGAGGACAAACCACTGCCCTTTCCATGATGAAAGAGGTCTAATATAATTAACCTGCCATCAAGGAGCTGGCTGATAACCCTGAGGAATGGTACCATATTGAGGGCTCAGTGCTGGTCTCTGCTGCTGGCAAACTGGGCACTCAGCAGTAGCCATAGCCAGGTCAGTTTTGGGGAGTGGAAGTCCATGTTGCTGAGCCCATGCATAACCTCCATTCCTGCCATCATGGCCAATTTGTTTACATGCCCATTGAGTAATGATAGGAGAGGCTAGGGATAGAGACTGAGTGGTGTCCACAGAATGAGTCATCCTATCCACTTGATTATTAAAATCCTCTTCTGCTGAGGTAGAGTAACTCTTTGGTGAGCTCTCACATGACATACAAATATCTTCAGTTGTTGACCACTGGGAGAGTTCCATCTGCACACCTTTTTCCCAAATTTCTTTGTCACCAATTTTCAATCATGCTTCTTCCAAATCCTTGACCATCCAGCCAAACCATTGGCTACAGCCCATGAATCAGTATATAATGGCACATCTGGCCATTTCCCCTTCCAAGCAAAGTCCACAACCAGGTGCACTGCTTGAAATTCTCACCACTGGGAAGATTTCCCTTCGCTACTGTCCTTCAGGGACGTTTTAAAAAGGGGCTGTTGTGCTGCAGCTGTCCACTTTTGGGTGGTGTCCGCATATCTTGCAGAACCATCTGTAAACTAGGTTCTTGTATACTCTTGCTCTGTCAATTGATCATAGAGAACTCTGTATGAGGCCATTGGTGCAGGCTGGGAGAGAGATGGCAAGGTGGCAGGAATGGAGACTATGGGCATTTGAGCCACTTCCTCATGTAACTTACTTGTGTACTCAGGACCTGCTCTAGCCCTATCACCTATATACCACTTCCATTTGATGGAATTCCATAGAATGCTCCTGTGCATGCCCCACTTTAGGCCTAGATGGGTCAGAAAACACCCAGTTCATGATAGGCAGTTCTGGTCACATGGTGACTTGATGATCCATAGTCAAACGTTCAGATTGTACCAAAGCCCAGTAGCAGGCCAAGAGCCTTTCTTGGATAACTACTCTCTTAAAAGGAGAGTAGTTATCTGCAGAAGTAGTTATCTGCAGAAGACCTTGCTCCAAAATCCTAGAGGTCTCTGCTCTGATTTACCTATGGGGGCCTGACAAAGGCTCCAAGTGACATCCCTATCTGTCACTGATACCTCAAACACCATTGGATCTGCTGGGCCATGCGGCCCAAGTGGCAGAGCAGCTTATACAGTAGCCTGGACCTGTTGCAGAGCCTTCTCCTGTTCTGGACCCCACTCAAAACTGGCAGCCTTTCAGGTCACTCAATAAATGGGCCAGAGTAACACACCCAAATGAGGAATGTTTTGCCTCCAAAATTCACATAGGCTGACTAGGCATTGTGCCTCTTTCTTGGTTGTAGGAGGGGCCAAATGCAGCACCTTACCCTTCATCTTAGAAGGAATATCTCAACAGGCCCCACACCACTGGACCCCTAGAAATTTTACTGAGATAGAAGTTCCCTGAATTTTAGTTGGATTTATTTCCCATCCTTCTGTACACAAATGTCTCACCAACAAGTCCAATGTGTTTGCTACTTCTTGCTCACTGGATCCAATCAGCATAATGTCATCAATGTAATGGACCAGTGTGATGTCTTGTGGAAGGGAAGAGCCATCAGGATCTCTCCAAACAAGATTATGACACAGAACCGGACAGTTGATATACCACTGATGTAGGACAGTAAAGGTTTATTGCTGGCCTTGCCAGCTACAGGCAAATTGCTTCTGGTCAGCCTTATGGACAGGAATGCAGAAAAAGGCATTTGCCAAATCAATGGCTGCATACCAGGGATCATGAGATGTATTAATTTGTTCAAGCAATGAAACCACATCTGGTACAGCAGCTGCAAATGGAGTCACTCCTTGGTTAAGCTTACAATAATCCACTGTCATTCTCCAAGATGCATTCATCTTCTGCACAGGCCAAATAGGAGAGTTGAGCTGGGCTTTGTTGGGAATCACCATCCTTGCATCTTTCAAGTCCTTGATGGTGGCATTAATCTCTGTAATCCCTCCAGGGATGCAATATTGTTTTTGATTTACCATTTTTCTAGGTAGAGGAAACTCTAATGACTTCCATTTGTCCTTTCCCACCATAATAGCTCTCACTTTAACAGTAAACACCTGGCAAGGCCGTGCATGCACCTTTTGTTGCAGGTCAGCCACTTGCATGATAAGAGCTTGTGTCTGATTTTCCACAACTTTAGCTCTTTCTCTACAGGAAATAAGTTATTTCTCCCATTCAGAGAAATCTGAGAAGATTTGAGGCTCACTATATGCCTCTGGATCCAGGAAAGAAAATCCCCGAGTTTATCATTTTCTTTCATCACTTTGTCCAGTTAACTTAGGAGCAACCAACCAACTTCATTATATTCATTGGTTCTCCACATATGGTCAAATGTATTATGTATAGAGTTACTAAACTCCTTGCCTCTCATGAGGGGTGAATCAGGAGCATCAAATAAACTTATTTTGCATAACTCTCTAAACAGTTCATGCCAAGGACTATCAGTGTTCTCCATACTATTAGAAAGAGACTCCTTAGAATTTTGAGGTCTAATCACATTAAGGAGCAGTATTAGTCTGTTCTCAAACTGCTAATAAAGACAGACCTGAGACTGAGTAATTTATAAAGTAAAGAGGTTTACTTGACTCACAGTTCCACATGGCTGGGAAGTTCTCACAATCATGGTGGAAGGTGCATGAGAAGCAAAGTCATATCTAGCATGTCAGCAGGCAACAGAGAATGAGAGCCAAGTGAAAGAGGAAACCCCTTATAAAATCATCAGATCTCATGAGACTTATTTACTACCAGGAGAACAGTATGAGAAAAATTGCCCCCATGATTCAATTATCTCCCACTGGGTCTCTCCCACAACATGTAGGAATAATGGGAGCTACAATTCAAGTTAAGATTTGGGTGGCGATCCAGCCAAACCATATCGGCAGCCAACTCCAGAAACCCTGAAACCAACTAAATAAATCCATCCTTAAGATTCTGTGGCTCTAGAACCACTCCTGGTACAAAAATCTGTATTAGAGTTCTCTAGAGGGACAGAACTAATATGATAGATATATATATGAAGGTGAGTTTATTAGGAGTATTGACTCACATGATCACAAGGTGAAGTCTCACAATAGGTTGTCTACAAGCTGAGGGGCCGGGAAGCCAATCCGAGTCCCCAAATCTCAAAAGTAGGGAAGTCAATAGTGCAGCCCTCAGTCTGTGGCTAAAGGCCCGAGTGCCCCTGGCAAATCGCTGGTGTAAGTTTAAGAGTCCAAAAGCTGAAGAACTTGGAATTTGTTGTTTCAGGGCAAGAAGCATCCAGCATGGGAGAAAGATGGAGGCCACAAGACTTAGCCAGTGTGGACTTTCCAGGTTCTTCTGCCTGCTTTTATTCTAGCCATTCTGGCAGCTTATTAGATTGTGCCCACCCTGATTGAGGGTGGGTCTGCACCTCCCAGTTCACTGACTCAAATGTTAATCTCCTTTGGTGACACTCTCACAGACACACCCAGTAACAATGCTTTGCATCCTTTAATACAATCAAGTTGACACTTAATATTAACCACCAAATCAGGAAGAACAGCGTTTACTCAAATTCAGTTATAAAGATCTGGCATGTATCATTTGGGAGGTGTATCAAATTAGTATTCAATCAGAACATAGAAAACAGAGGCAATTTAATAGCAGGAATTAGCTACTAAGATGTTAGAAGGTTGAAAAAGCCAAATCAAGGAAGGAAAAATTAGGAACAGCAGGATGACGCTACTCCATAAAGCTGAGGAAGAATGAGGGACAAGTTTACTACCCATAGCCCATGATTATTGTACTTCTGGAGCTAAGTTGCCTGAGAGGAAATGGCACTTGCCTGTGTTGCTTTTTCTGCTTCTCTAGTAGCCACTGCTGGAAGCACTGCCAGAGCTGAAAAAAAAAAAAAAGGCCTTGTCTTTCTTCGTAACTTTCAATCTTCTTTAGTGCTTCCCATTGACAATAGGTGACTAACAGGCAGCCTTCGGGCAAGGGAGTCCAGGGAATGTATTCAAAGGCTTCCCATGCCAGGAAAAGAGAAGGGTTGGTTGAGAGATACCAGTCACACTGAGCAAAGGAGGAATGACTAATATAGTTGAGATTTTATACAGTCAATAAGGTAAGTAAACTTTTACTAAAAAACTATTATGAACAACACAAATTATAAACAAGGTATTGTGCTACATGTTTGGGAAACTCAAAATGTATAAGAAATTAATACAAACCTTGGCTATTATGGAGGCTACTATAGTGAGAACACACACATACATAACTTAAGATATTCAAAGCAGGTGGTGATAAATATCCTAATAAGAATATAAACCAAGTAGTAACCAAGGACAAAAAAAAGGACATTAACTTTATCCAGATGTTTCCCCAGTTAATGTTAATGACTTTCTTCTTTGTCCTTAGTTACTGCTTTGTTTATATTCTTATTAAGATATTTTCAACCCCTTTGTGCTTCACTTTACTCCTTTATAAAATAAGAATAATAGTGAAAATAATAGCACCGTCTTCAACAGATTATGAGAGTATGATTGAGCCATCCATCAAAAGCTGAAAGTAAAATATTACAACAATCCTCAGACAAAATAAGGGCTTGTAAATAATTATTAGTTTCTTATAAATGTCTTGATTGTTAATTAAAAAACAAAACAAAATGAAGAAAAGAAGTTGGGTACTTTCCAATGATCTGTGTCCTTTTAACATAACCTATGGACAGATGCTTTGATTACTAGACACAAGTATTCTATGTTCTTTGCAAGTATATCTTACTAGTGAAAAATAAATTTTACAAATCACAAGTTGAAACTTGACATCTAATAAATAATTTACAAAAATCTTAAGTATATTAAAAATTTAACTCTGACTGCTTTCAAGGGCATTTAATATTGCAGTTAACACATATTTGGTTAAAGATTGAATAAAATCACTAATCAGTTGTTCTTTTGTCTATTAAGAACTTACGGAATTTTAGATACAACGCAGTCTTTAAGGGATTTTTTCAAAGTTTATGAACCATGGAGAATACTAGACAGGAAGTGGCATGTTCTGACTTAATTTTTAATATGGTTAATAATAAAGGGAAAGGAAATTTATGGAGATTATTGTAAAACTACTACAATTATTCAGGTCAGAGATGAAGTCAGGTGAAAAGTCGTTGAGTTTTGTGTTTTAAAGGCAGAGCAGACAGAATTTGCTAATGGATTGGGTGTGAGTTTGAAGGAAAGTGGAATTCAAAGATTACCCTCGAGGTTTTTAGCCTGAGCAATTAGAAGATGGGGGCACCAGATTTTAAAAGGAGAACATGGTGCCTCCATCTTCTAAGGAACTAGGAACGAGTAAGTTGAACTGGCAAGGAGCAACCTGCTCTCGCCATGAGTCTCTGGAATCCTAGCAAGAGGAGACACTTCAACCACCATGGACACACGAGTTGGCAGGGAGAGCTGCTTAGAAGTGTGGTAAGGGCAGCAAGGCAGCTAAAGTAGAGCCCAGGGGGTTTGGTGCAGGAGTGTCTATAGTGGACCACCAGGGAAGCCCATCTCCCTAGGCTCGACTTGGTCCCACAAGAGACTTTAGCCCTGGGGGAACTGTCAGACTTGAACTCTGCAGGCCAGTCTTGCCCATTAGATGGGGTCAGTTTGTCCTGAGCACCCCTGGTCTGCTGGCTTCTCTTGGGGCTCCAGCCTCAGTCTACCTGCTTGCAGGGCAGCCTTGAGTGCCCTGGGGGCCCACATCATAACTTCTGAAGGGGCAGACCATGGCTGACTAGCAGAGAGCTCTGGCAGGGTGGCCCCTATGGCCATACATCAGCCTACTCCCTCTCTACACTGCAGCTTCCCTGAGGCCTACAGCAAAACCTCACATCGTTTTGCCTGCACATTTGTGTACTGGTGGGTTTTGCCTTCCTTGTCCTGCCAGTGCACATGTATGCATCCACCCTGCCCTGTCACAGCTGCAGTGGCAATGCACTCTGCCCCCCTCCCCCTGCCAGACTACCATCACAGTGGGATCCTTGGCAGACACAGAGCCTGCCAGCCCCACCCCTACCAGTGTCCCACCCTTACACCAACACTGCTGTGTGAGTGAAACTAGGCACAGAGAACAGCAGGCTCTCCCCCTCCCTGAGCAATTATCCCTGCCTACAGCCACAGAGAATGCACACAGACCTGTGCCTGCCAGCACTCTCTCCTGTGCTACCACCACCACCCGCACAATCACATGCAAAGTCAGCAGCAAGGCTACCCCCTCCCCTCAAAGCCATGCTGTCTCTGCCACTGTGGTGAATGGCCACATGGAGGCAGGCACACTGGCACCTACTAGCTACCTGTTGCACCTGATAGGCATGTACTTTGGCACACTGCTGCTGCCACTGCTGGTGACATGTGTGAACAAGGACAATCCTGCTGCCACCACATTACAAAATACTTTGGCCAACACCACCCATGGAAGTGTAGGGACCTGTGGTTTGGGAGCACCTCAGCCCCTGAAGACAATAGAGTCCTAACCTCGAAGAGCCAGAGAACAAAGTTGGGGCCCAATACAAGTCCCCTAGAGTTAGAGCACACAGTCCAGGAATTGGGAGCTGAGCATTGGCCCCTTAAAATCTTTCAGAAACAAACTCAGTAGGCTGAATCCACCTTATATCACAAACCCTCAAGGTCATCAAATAGGATAAAATTAAAAAAAAATTCATCCAAAGGTCAGCAACTTTAAAGATTAAAGAAACATCAGCCCACAAAATGAGGGAGAAAAAACAATGCAAGAACTCTCACAACTCAAAAAGCCAGAGTGCCTTCTTTCCTACAAATAACTGTACTGCCTCTCCAGCAAGTGTTCTGAACCAGGGTGAGATGCCTGAAATGACAGAAATAGAATTCAGAATATAGATAGGAGTGAAGATCATTGAGATGCAGGAGTACTTTGAAACCCAATCTAAGGAGGCTAAGAATCACAAGAAGAAGAGACAGAAGCTGACAGACAAAATAGCCAGTATAGAAAAGAACATGTCTGACCTGATAGAGCTGAAAAACACACTACAATAATTTCATAATGCAATCACAAGTATTAATAGCAGAATAGATCAAGCTGAGGAAAGAATCTCAGAGCCTGATATGGTTTGGCTGTGTCCTCCCACATGTTTTGGGAGGGACCCAGTGAGAGGTAATTGAATCATGGGGGCAAGTCTTTCACATTCTGTTCTCGTGATAGTGAATACATCTCATGAGATCTGACGGTTTTTTAAAAAGGAGTTCCCTTGCACAGATTCTCTCCCTTTGCCTGCTTCCATCAACATAAGATGTGACTTGCTCCTCCTTGCCTTCCACCATGATTGCGAGGCCTCCCCAGCTATATGGAACTTTAAGTCCATTAAACCTCTTTCTTTTGTAAATTGCCCAGTCTCGAGTATGTCTTTAACAGTATGTGAAAACAGAGTAATACAGTAAATTGGTACCAGTAGAGTGGGGTGCTGCTGAAAACATACCTGAAAATGTGGAAGTAACTTCAGAAGTGGGTAACAGGCAGAGGTTGGAACAGTTTGTAGGGTGCAGAAGAAGACAGGACAATGTAGGAAAGTTTGGAATTCCCTAGAGGCTTCTTGAATGGTTTTGACCAAAATGCTGATAATGATATGGACAATAAAATCCAGGCTGAGGTGGCCTCAAATGGAATTGAGGAAATTGTTGGAAACTGGAGCAAAGGTGACTCTTGTTATATTTGAGTAAAGAGACTGGTGGCACTTTGCTCTTGCCCTAGAGATTCGTGAAACTTTGTACTTGGGAGGGATGATTTGGGGTATCTGACAGAATAAATTTCTAAGCAGCAAATAACTCAAGAGGTGACTTGGGTGCTGTGAAAGGCATTCAGTTTTATAAGGGAAGCAGAGCATAAAAGTTCAGACAATTTGCAGCCTAACAGTGCAACAGAAAAGAAAATCCCATTTTCTGAGGAGAAATTCAAGCCAGCTGCAGAAATCTGCATGAATAATGAGGATCTGAATGTTAATCCTGAAGACAATGTGGAAAATGTCTCCAGGGCATGTTAGAGGTCTTCTTGGCAGCCCCTCTCATCACAGGCCTGGAGGTCTAGGAGGAAAAAATGGTTTCATGGGTAGGCCCAGGGTCCACATGCTGTGTGCCACCTAGGGACTTGGTGCCCTGCATCTCAGCCACTCCAGCTGTGGCTGAAAGGGACCAATGTAGAGCTCAGGCCATGGCTTCAGAGGGTGCAAGCCCCAAGTCTTGGCAGCTTCCACATGGTGTTGAGCCTGCAAGTGCACAGAAGTCAGGAATTGGGGTTTGGGAACCTCCACATAGATTTCAGAAGATGTAAGAAAATGCCTGGATGCCCAGGTGGAAGTTTGCTGCACAGGCAGGGCCCTCATGGATAATCTCTGCTAGGGCAGTGCAGAAGGGAAATGTAGGGTCAGAGCCCCAACACAGAGTCCCTACTGGGGACTTCTCACCACCTAGCAGAGCTGTGAGAAGAAGGCCACCATCCTCCAGACCCCAGAATGGCAGATCCACTGACAGCTTGCATCATACACCTGGAAAAGCCGCAGTTACTCAATACCAGTTGGTGAAAGGAGCTGGGAGGAGGCTGTACCCTACAAAGCTGCAGGGGCGGAGCTGTCTCTTGCATCAGCCCACCTTTTGCATCAGCATGACCTGGATGAGAGACATGGAGTCAAAGGATATCATTTTGGAGCTAAGATTTGGCTGCCCACTGGATATTGGACTTGCATGGGGCCTGTAGCCCCTTTGTTTTGGCCAATTTCTGCCATTAGAAATGGCTGTATTTTCCCAATGCCTGTACCCCGATTGTATCTAGGAAGTAACTAACTTGCTTTTAATTTTACAGGCTCATAGGTGGAAGGGACTTGCCTTGTCTCAGATAAGACTTTGGACTATGGACTTTTCAGTTAATGATGAAATGAGTTAAGACTTTAGGGGACTGTTGGGAAGGCATGATTTGTTTTGAAATGTGAGAACATGAGATTTGGGAGACGCCAGGTGTAGAATGATATGATTTGGCTATGTCCTCACCCAAATATCATCTTGAATTCTCACACATTGTGTGAGGGACACAGTGGGAGGTAATTGAATCATGGGAGCAAATCTTTCCCATGCTGTTCTCATGATAGGGAACGTCTCATGGGATCTGATGGTTTTTATAAAGAGGAGTTCCCCTTCACAAATTATCTCTCTTTGCCTGATGCCATCCATGTAAGAAGTGACTTGCCTTCTGCCATGATTTTGAGGCCTATCCATCCATATGGAACTGTAAGTCCATTAAAGCTCTTTCTTTTATAAATTCCCAAATCCTGGGTATGTCTTTATCACCAGCAAGAAAATGGACTACTACAGATCCTGAAGAAAGGCTTTCTGAAATAAGAAATTCAGACAAGAAAAGAGAAAAAAGAATGAAAAAAAGTGAAGAAAAGCTCCAGAAAATATGAGATTATGTAAAAAGACCAAATTGTTGACTCATTGGTGTCCCTGAAAGAGATGAAGAGAGTATAGCAACTTGGAAAACATATTTCAGGATATTATCTATGAGAACTTACCCAACCTAGCTAGAGAGACCAACATTCAAATTCAGGAAACACAGATAACCCCATGAAGATACTCCACAAGAAGATCATCCCCAAGACACATAATCATAAGATTCTCCAAGTTCAAAATGAAAGAAATAATGTTAAAGGCAGCTAGAAAGTTCAAGTCACTTACAAAGAAAGGGTCATCAGACAAATAGCAGAAACCTTACAAGCCAGAAGAGATTGGGAGTCAACATTCAACATTCTTAAAGAAAAGAAATTCCAACCAAGAATTTCGTATACAGACAACCTAAGCTTCATAAGCAAAGCAGAAATAAGATTCTTTTCAGACAAGCAAATGCTGAGTGGATTCATTACCACCAGACCCACCTTACAAGAGTTTCTGAAGGAAGCTCTAAATATGGAAAGGAAAGACCATTACCAGCCACTACATAAACACACTTAAGTACCCAAAGCAGTGATGCTATAAAGCAACCACACAAACAAGTCTGCGTAATCTCCAGCTAACATCATGATGACAGGATCAAATTCACAAATACCAATACTAACTTTGAATGCAAATGGGCTAAATGCCTCAATTAAAAGGCACACTGTGGAAAGCTGGATAAAGAACCAAGACATACTGGCATGCTGTCTTCAAGAGACCCATCTCACGTGCAATGACACCCATAGGGTCAAAATAAAGGGATGGAGAAAAATCTAACAAGCAAATGGAAAATAGGAAAAACAGAGATTGTATACCTAATTTCAGACAAAACAGACTTTAAACCAACAATGACTAAAAAAGATAAAGAAAGGCATTACATAATAGTGAAGAAGCATTCAGTTCAACAAAAATACTTAACTATCCTAAATATATATTATGCACCCAACACAGTATATGAAAAAGAGCTCAACAGCACTGATCATTAGAGAAATGTAAGTCAAAACCATAATAAGACACCATCTCACCACAGTCAGAATGACTATTACTAAAAAGTCAAAAAATAATAGGTGCTAGCAAGGTTGCAGAGAAAAAGTAATGCTTACACATTGTTGGTAGAAGTGTAAATTGGCTTAACCATTGTGGAAAACAATGTGGTGATTCCTCACAGACCAAAAAACAGAGCTATTTTATGACCCAGCTGTCCCATTGCTGGTTATATACCCAAAGGAATATAAATTATTCTATCATAAAGACCCATACATGCAAATGTTCATTGCAGCATGATTCACAATGGCAAAGACATGGAATCAACATAAATGCCCATAAGCAGTAAACTGGATAAGGAATACATATATACCACAGCATCCTATGCAGCCATGAAAAGGAATGAGACCATGTCCTTTTCAGGGATATGGATGCAGCTGGAGAACGTTAGTCTTAGCAAACTAATGCAGGAAGAGAAAACCCAATACCACATGTTCTCACTTATAAGTGGGCGCTAATTGACGAAAACATATGGACACTTAGAGGAGAACAACAGACACTGGGGGCTACTGGAGAGTGGAGGGTGAGAGGAGGGAGAGGATCCGGAAAAATAACTAATGGGTAGTAGGCTTAATCCCTGGGTGATGAAATAATCTGTAAAACAAACCCCCATGACATGAGTTTTCCTATATAACAAACCTGTACATTTACCCATGAATTTAAATGTTAAAAAAACTATATTTGTTTGTTCAGTCATATTATTAATTAAATTAAATATGTGTTTTTAAAATCTTCTTTGGAAAACTTGGCTATAGGTGGGAAAAAGAATCACTTAAATTACACAAGAATAGTATTTGTAACCTCAAACAATGCTAAAACATAATTTACTTTTAATGTAAATATTATTTATTATTGCCATTCAGTCAATGTAATTAGTGCATGGAAACATGAGACATGGAGAAAAATATATATATATATATTTCATATATAATTAATTATAACATATAAGACCTAAGTGTATTTGTGTGGACAACATTTTATAACATTCCAGTTGGCACTGGTGTTAAGTTTCTTAACTGAGAAACCAATACAGAAAGGTAAGGATGTTTTATAGGGTTCCACCCAAAGCTACTCCTGATTAATTTCAAAAGATTTCCTTTGCAGATTTTCCACTGCCTTAACAGTAGCTGTGAAGCACTTGGGACGAGACACCATTTCCTTTATTTACAGGAAGTGTTGCTAAGTTGGGGCTTCTATACTTACCATGACATTTTATTTCAGAAAGATAGAGAAAGAAAAATAAGCAAGGATTTTGGCAGATGATTTCTCTGTGATTATAAAACAGGATTACCTGAAAAGTAGTGTCCTAAGGAAATAGCATTAGTGGAAACATAGTACTTATAAGGTAATCATTGTTTCTAGACATGTTGGACAATTTTTTAAATATAGAAATATCTCATTTTATTTCAAATGCTATTATTTTAATAAATTGTAGCATAAAATATGATATTAAAATATTAAATTATGGCTTTTTATGAGTAAGACACTGGCTTATTCAGCCAACTGACAACTTTTGATTTCAGATACCTCTGAGAAAGGCCAGGAGAGGTCACTGAGAGAGCAGCATTGACATAGCAACGAAGTTAAATTTCTTCCCATTGGAATTCTTCTCTACTTGTCATAAAAACACATAGAAAGATTTCAT
Source organism: Pan troglodytes (assembly GCF_028858775.2). Classification (NCBI taxonomy): domain Eukaryota; kingdom Metazoa; phylum Chordata; class Mammalia; order Primates; family Hominidae; genus Pan; species Pan troglodytes. The sequence continues at coordinate 89,237,071 of NC_072411.2, forward strand.
TGCTTAAGGAAGAAACTCTATATAGAATTTGTAATCTCCAAGGCTAATTCTCTCGCTTTGTTTTTTTTTTTTTTTTTTTTTGTCTTGCACGTGTTTAGCACCACATGCCAATACTACTTAGCTCACATTTTCCTGACCAAGAAGCCACTTGGGTTTAATTTTGGGCTTTCCAAAGAATCATTAGCAACAAAAAATAAATTGAGAAAATGACAGACTTTTTTTCATGAAGCATTAATGAAATTGGAGATTATGTTTTCAATAAATATTCAACTCATTTTATTTTTATTGTAACATGAAATAACACTTCATATTCACCATAGTTATTAACATATATACACAAATGCTAAAAGGAGATAGCTGTGTTACTTAGGTAGACACTTCAATGCATTTATAATTTAAACTCTAGATTAAAGGTTTATCCTACATAGTGGAAAACTTAGATCTGCAAAAAGATTATACTAGATTTTCTTGGACACAACTGAGTTATTATAGTAAGCATACATACTTTAAAAATGGATATAAAATGTATGAAGGCAAAACAAATTACTTAGTGGAGAGATCATCAAATAAGCTCAAGAACAGATTTTTAACCTCTCTTACAATATGTCATCACACAAAGAGGGTAAAATAATTTAAATCACAAAAGCATTAAGACTGATGAATATTGAAGGATCACTAAACTATCACAATTGCCAGTTTGCAGAGATATCACATACAACGATGAACACAGAAAATTAATGACATAGGGACACGTAAAAATTATTTTAGATTTTTTTCTTAGAAAAATACATGTGAAAAAGCTAACTGAAAATTTCTAGAAAGACAAGAACAACTAAAAACATTGGATGGAGTGGAAAGAAGGAAGAGTAAATTAAAGAAGAAAGAATTACAGGAAGAGAAAGTTACAGCAAGAACGAGGAATAAAAAGAGAGAAAATGAGGGGAAAGACTGACTCTACTCTGTGCAAGATGGAGAGTTTCAAGTTAAAAATTCAGGCAAGAACCAAAATTTAAAGGAAAAGGAAGGAGAAAATATAAGTCATTTTAATGAGTTAGACTTGTATATTTGGGCTTTGCCCTTCTGAGAGCAATTTATCTCTTGTTGCTTCATTGATTTATACTGTTTATAATAATAAAAATGGTGTTGAGAGCTAACATATGTAAGAATTTGCTAAGTTTCAGGAATTATGCTAAGCACTTTACATGCATTGTCTCTTAGAACACTTAGAGTAACTCTGTAAGAGTTTACAGATGAGTATGTCAATGTTCAGGGCAATTAGGAAACTTGTTCTTGGCCACATGGTTAGTAAGAGTTTGTAAAGACAGAAGTTGCATGCCGAATTTCTAATTCCAAATCCTGAGCCATTGAATTTGCTCTGCTGTCTCCCCAAGGCTCTTCCACAGAGAAGGTCAATTCTAAAAGGAATAATAAAAGTAACCCACTAGGTACTTTTTTTTTTTCTTTTGGGATACTGCAGCACTCACGCTGCTAGCTTTGGCTTACAACAGAATTACAATTTGGAGCCAAACATTTCCATACCTCTTCAAAAGTATCCCTGAGGTTTATACCACAAAGAATGTTTGTGGGCAGAGTGGGAGGAGGGACAAAGAGGCACTCAACTTTGCAAAATGAAAGAAGGAAAAAAAAAAGAGAGAGAGGGAAAAGAATGAGAAAAGGACAAAAAGAGAAAGAAGAAAGCAAGGCAGAGAAGCAAAAGTCTGAAAAAATTAGAGACATTAGACATTGTTAGAATATCAATTAGACACATTGTCTCACAAGAATAAGGGGCTTATATAACTGAAGTTTGAAACCAGAAGTGTGTGGTGATGGGATATGAAGAATGTTTGTGCAATAAAGCTAATATGTAACACATATATGAAGTAGACACTCTTCTAACCTTTACAAATGTTACTCAGTTTAAAGCAAACCAACTTATATTCTCAGTCCTATTTTTATTCCACAGCTAAAAGTGGTAAAGGTGGGATGTGAAATGAGTGGGTTGTCTGCAGAGTCCATGGTCTAAAAGATCTCCATAAAATGTAAAACTACAATATTAGTAATATGGTTAAATCTCTTTACTTTTCTCACTGAACCATAGTAGCTTTGGGCTAGAACAATTCTTAAATATTAATGTCTAGACAAATCACTCACAGGCCTTGTTATAACCCGGATTCTAATTAGCAGGTTTGGGTTGGGATATGGGGCTCTGGATGTCTAATAACTTCCTAGGTGATATTGATGCTGTTGATCTACAGAACAACACTGTAAACAGCAAAAGTTTAATTTCCAGAAGGGAATGGGGTTGGGGACATTGTGAAATGACAAGGAGAATAGTAAAGAACCTGGGACATTATGATTATGTGTATGTGTTGGTTTTTGTCCACGATTCTTGCTTATAACTCTTATGGCGCTTGTTACAGTCTTTTGTTATAATGTTGAGTATATTACGTCTTGGGAGTAGGCCTCAGGAAACAGAATTTCTCTCTCTCTCTCTCTCTCTCTCTCTGCCCTTTCCTATTGTCCTTTCATTTGCCCATGACAGGACTCTAATCTGATTGTGGGTCAAAAGATCCTCCAGAAAGGGTCCTGCTCCATATCTTAGAGGAAGAAATGCTACATAGAGGCCAAGAAAAATCGGAATAGACAGGCCTTGCTAGGCTTAGATCATGTGCTTTTGTCCAATTATATTTCCACACAGATATCAATCATGCCTAGGTAATGAAGCCTCCATAAAAAACAACAACAACAACAACAACAACAAAACAGGGTTCAGAGAGATTCTGGATAGCTGACCACGCTGAGGTTCCTGAAGGGTGGTGTACCCAGGAAGGGCAGGGATGCTTCATGCCTTTTCTCCCATACTTTGCCCCATATCTCTTCATCTTTATCCTGTGTAATATCCTTTATAATAAACCTATAAACATTAGTAACTGTTTCCCTGAGTTCTGTGAGCTGCCCCAGCCAGTTAATCAAGCCTAAAGTAGGGATCAATTGGATCTCAATTTGAAGAGTTCATCAGAAGTTCCAGAAGCCCAGACTTGTGAATGGTATCGGGGTGGGGGCAGTCTTGGGGACTGAGCCCCCAACCTTTGGGATCTCCAAATAGATAGTGTCAGAATTGACCTGAAGGACACCCAGAGGGTGTCTGTTGCTTGGTTTGTGAAGAAAGACCCCCACACGTTTTGTCACAGACGTCTTCTTCTGTGTTGACTGTTATTTTGGTTGTAGTGTGAAAGCAGTGGAAAAACATGATTTTGGAGAGTTTTCCTCAAACAGAATGGTTCAAGAACCAAAGTGGAGTTTAAACATATGATTGATAATGAATAGGCCTTTAGAAATGAAGTAGTCTTAGGGGTCATCACACTGAATAAATTTACTTCAAAGGACAGCATCCTTGAAGAGCTTGTGGCTTGGTTCCACAGCAAGTCAAGGATGAAAACTTGTGGCTCCTTTTCCTGTACTTTTACTGTGTTCATGCTGCCACAGCAATTCTGAAGATGGTATCTGCTTTCATGGTCTAGCTCAGTCACGAAGGAGGATTAATCACGCCTATTTTTCAAAAGGAATTTGAGAACATTGTATTCTAATCTTAATTAAAACATATCCCTGGCTTGAAGAAATGTGGATGTTACAAATTAAAGGAAAAGGCTTTGTATTAGCCGGTGTTTGCCAAGAAACAAAACTGATAGGATGTGTATATGTTTACATACACACATACACACACACACACACACACACACAGAAAGAAAGAGAGAGAGAGTGATTATAAGGAACGGGTTCATGAAATTACGTAAGCTAAATCTCAAGATCTGAAGTTGGCAAGCTAGATACCCAGGAGAGCTGATGGGTACTCCAGGAGAACCAGTGGTGTAGGTTCCAGTCCGAAAGCCAACAGGCTCCACACTGAAGAAAAGCTGATGTTGTACCATAGAGTCTGAAGGACAGAAACAAACAAACAAAATGTCCCAGCTCCAGTCTAGCAGGAAGAGTTCCTTCTTATTTGCTGGAGGGTCAGTATTTTTGTTCTATGCCAGACTTCAATTGATTAAATGAGGCTCACCCACTTAGTAAAGGCAATCTGCTTTATTCGGTCCACATATTCAAAGGTGATTCTCATTCAAAAACACCCTCACAGACACACTGAAAATAATATTTGACCAAATATCTGGGCACACATGGCCCAGTCAAGTTGACACATAAAGTTATCCATCACAGGCCTTGAAAACTTGACTTAATTTATGAAAAGCAGTTTATAAAGAACTATGTTAGTTTTGAAGTCACACTTAGGTTTTCAATGAATCAAGGTTGCAGATGTCCTGACACATTATACCTGGTCTAATTTCAAAACTTTGATCAGCATTGGGAACACTATTATTCTTCACATGCCCAAGAGATGGTTCTGTGCATTAATTTACTAGTACATGAGTACTAGGCTTATTATTATTATTTTTTGGTTGCCTCCTTTTGTAGTGAAAAATTAATATAGCAATCTTACTTTGGCAATACAAAAGAAGTTGATAAACTGGCAACTATTATTCAAAAGCCAGTAGCTATATAGCATAGTAATAACAACAGAAACACTGAGACAGAAGATGCTGAGTGCAAATATTGGTTCTCCTACCTCTAAACATGTTCACTTTGATAGTTACTTAACTTCCCCAAATTGCAGTTTTTGCCTCTAAAAATATGAAAAGAAATAAGACCTTCCCATTGTTGTGATGAGTAAATAAAATAATACATAAGAAGGTCCCAAAGCTAATACATAGTCACATAGGAATATATCGATACAGGCTAACTAATATTGCTACCATTAATTCTAATTATTTTTCTAAATAAATTGCTATTTTCATTATATTTAACATGTATGGAATATGCTGCTTTTAATACATATCCCACATTAGAACAAAGTCCATGTCCTAAGTCCTCAAAGAATGTGGACCAGAAGAAAACGCATTTTGTTGTTGTTTCGGTTGTAAAATATTTTTGAATAAATTTCTGTTTTATGATACTTTAAATGGGCATTTTATCACCATATCTTTAATAAAATCTATTGTTAGCATGTATATGGCAGTTTAATACAATTGTATTTCTTGTGTGTAAATACTTTTATGGCTTATTTTTGCCATCAGTGATTTAATTCTGATCACTTCACTTCTGAGGGGAAATTCAAAATGAATAAGAATATGTGATTTAGGGTCATTTTGTGTTTGACATTATTTAACTATGACTATTCTTGCTAAAGAATTCTGAGAATAAAGAATTTCAATTTGTGGAAAAGAGTGAAAAGAATGATTATCATGTTTGTCTCTTTATAAAATATCTTGCAGATAATAGTTAAAATTTCCAACTAATAACATAATAAGTTTCTGTTCTTCTATTACACTTATCAGTTAAAAAAGAATTTCTAAATATATTTACCAGCAAGAACGATTCACTTTGTCATCTTAATGATTTTCTAATGAAGTGTTCAGGTTTTGTCAAAATTCCCTTGGGCTCTAGGAACATGTGACAGTAACTGTTTTTCTTTCAATTACTTACTAGTATAAAGGAAGTTCTTATAATGCACAAAATTGTGTTATTTCTTTAACTACTCACTTGGCATTTAATAAAAAATCTGCTACTAATTCTTCAGGTAGAGAACTGAGTAAAATATACATCCAAAAGCAGTTATATAGTATTAACTGAAAAATGAACTTTGAACTAGGGGTTTCATATTTCAGTCCTCTTATGCAAATCACTTACTATTTTATCTTTTAAAAAACTTTATTGCATGCCTAAGGTTCCCAGTCTTATAGAGATAAGCTAATTATTAGCAGCATAAAATCACAAAGATGGGGAGAAACCAGAGCAGAAAATCTGAAAATTCTAAAAATCAGAGTGCCTCTTCTCCTCCAAAGGGTCACAGCTCCTAGCCAGCAATGGAACAATGCTGGACGGAGAATTACTGAGGAGTTGACAGAAGTAAGCTTCAGAAGATCAGTAATAACAAACTGATTCAGAATGTAAATCGACCCTCCCTACCTACACCAAATCTTTGGTTTAAAAAGAAAAAAAAATGAAGAATAAATCTATAATGACATTGGAAAAAAATCTCTTAGCCACAAATGTTGAAAAGAATTAAAGATAGTCCTGGTGGTGACAAAATCTCTCAGCATTTGCTTGTCTGTATAGGATTCTATTTCTCCTTCACTTATGAAACTTAGTTTGACTGGATATGAAATTCTGGGTTGAAAATTTTTTTCTTTAAGAATGTTGAATATTGGCCCCCAATCTCTTCAGGCTTGTAGAGTTTCTGCTGAGAGATCCGCTGTTAGTCTGACGGGTTTCCCTTTGTGGGTAATCCGACCTTTCTCTCTGGCTGCCCTTAACATTTTTTCCTTCATTTCAACCTTGGTAAATCTGACAATTATGTGTCTTGTGGTCGCTCTTCTTGAGGAGTATCTTTGTTTTTGTTCTCTGTATTTCCTGAATTTGAACGTTCACCTGTTTTGCTAGGTTGGGGAAGTTGTCCTGGATAATATCCTGAAGAGTGTTTTCATTTAACAGCATGAACAAAAGAAGATACTAAACTATCACATCTATAAAATAAGAATCATTGGAGAGAGATCGGTCGTATATTTTAAAAATAAAATTCCCAGCTGGGCACAGTGGCTCACACCTGTAATCCTGGCACTTTGGGAGGCCGAGGCAGGCGTATAACTTGAGGTCAGGAGTTCAAGACCAGCCTGGACAACATGGAGAAACCCCATCTCTACTAAAAATACAAAAATTAGCCAGGCATTGTGGTGGGCACCTGTAATCCCAGCTACTTGGAAGGCTGAGGCAGGAGAATCACTTGAACCTGGGAGGTGGAGGTTGCAGTGACCCAGCATCATGCCACTGCACTCCAGAGCAAGACTACGTTTCAAAAAAAAAAAAAAAAATCATTAAGGTTTGAAAGAAGGGCTAAAATCAGTACAGTTAAATAAATACAGTTAGTAAGTAAATATTAATTGAAAACCTAAACTGCAGTCATCTGTCAGAATAAATTAAAAAGAGGGGGAAAATGAAGTTGAAAGTGTGACATAAAAGTTCAGAGACATAGAAGACACTTCAAAAAGTTTCAGTGTATACCTCAGAGGAATTTCTGAAGTATGAAACTGAAAAATGGTAGAGAAGAAAAAATTAAATGAATAATACAGTTTTCCAGAACTGAAAAAAAAATGAAAAGACATTAGCTAGGAGTGGGCAGTATGGTGTGGAATGAGGGTTGAGGGAGGAAACAGTATCCTGAGTCGAGTGAGTAAACCAAAGGGCCACACCTAACAAAGCTAAGCATTACTAACGGTTTTCAGAAAAATGAAACAGGTTTCCTGCAAAAAAATGAAAAACCAAGCTGACATCAGATGTCTCATAGTCAGACTAATTGTTAGAAGACAATGAAGCAGTATCAACAGAGTACTAAGGCAGACACTATGTTGTGTCTAGTTTCCTACACTCAGGAAAACATTGGCATTTAGGTGAAATGAAGAAAATAGAGATATTTTCAGCGTTCACCACCCTCAGGCCTTACTTGGGATAATTAGGTAAAAATGCACACCAGTAAAATAAGAAAATAAATTAAAGACTAAGGATGAAGTAGAATTCATGGAATAATGGTGAACAACAGGCAGTAACATTTAAATAGCTGTAAAATCTATAGTTATATGTAAGTTACTATTGATGCATGACATTAAAGAAAAATGGTAATAATTATTAACTAAAATTCTGGGTTACAGCATTCGAGTTGTGTGTACAAGTGAATGTGCACAGGTGTTTTGGAGTATTGGGTTTAAAGGCTCACAAAGACTTTTGCTTTATTTAATAGGAAGTCAAAGACTAATTAATGGTAGATTTTTAATAGAAAATACAAGATTAAGTGGGCATAAAAATTTTTGCTTAGCTACCATTAACAAAAGAAATCAAATATTTCTAGATAGGTAAGTGAAAAAATTAAATACTTTCAACCCATTAAAGGAAAATAAACCACACAAGATATACGTTATAGAATACACAAAATAGAATGGTTAAAATTAATGCAAATACACTGGTTATTGTATTAGTCTATTTTCACACTGCTACAAAGACACTGCCTGAGACTGGATAATTTATAAACAAAAAAGGTTTAATTGACTCACAGTTCCACATGGCCAGGGAGGCCTAAGGAAACTTACAATCACTACAAAAGACAAAGATGGAAGCAAGGCATGTCTTACACAGCAGTAGCAGGAGAGAGAGAGAGCACAGGGGTAACTGAGACTTTTAAAACCATGAGATCTCATGAGAATTCCCTCACTATCATGAGAACAGCATGGGGGAAACTGCCTCCATGATCCAATCCCTCCCATCAGGTCCCTCTCTCAACACATGGGGATTAAAATTTAAGATGAGATTTGGGTGAGGACACAGAGCCAAGTCATATATTATGCATCAGAAATGTGGATGTGTTTAATTTCTACAAAATACAATACTCTGAAATGAGATTAAAATACAAACTTGGCTGTACTTTCTTTCTTTTTGACTATACAGTTTGATGATATGGTCTGGCTTTGTGTCCCCACCCATATCTGATCTTGAATTGTAATTCAAATTGTAATCCCCACGTGTTGAGGAAGGGATTTCATGAAAGGTGATTAGATCATGGAGGCAATTCCCCCTTGCTGTTCTCATGATAGTGAGATTTCACAAGATCTGATGGTTTTATAAGGGGCTTTCCCCCATTTCACTCTGTACTTCTCCTTCCTGCCACCATGTGAAGAAGGATGTGTTTGCTTCCCCTTCCACTATGATTGTAAGTTTCCTGAGGCCTCCCCAGCCATGCTGAACTGTGAGTCAATTAAGCCTCTTTCATTTATAAATTACCCAGTCTTAGGCATGTCTCTAGTAGCAGCATGAGAACAGACTAATACAGTTGGATTAACCTAGAAAACTATCTTTTAATACCTATCACCCTACTCTATTTCCTTCATAAAAGTTCTGGGCCTCAGGGAAACATTAAACAGTTTATAGAATGAGAGATGTCTTGGTCTGTTTTGTGTTCCTGTAACAGAATACCCAAGACCGATTAGTTTATAAAGAAAAGAGGTTTATTTGGCTCATAATTTTGGTGGCTGGAAAGTTCAATATGGGGCATCTGCATCTGGTGAAGGGCCTCTTACTGCTTCAACTCATGGTGGACAATGGAAAGGGAGCTGGTATGTGCAAAGAAATCACGTAGTGAAAAGCAAGAGAGAGAAACCAAGGAGTCAGACTCTTTTTAACAACCTGCTCTCTTGGGAAGTAACCTATTCCTGAGAGAGTGAGAACTCACCCTCTTAGGAGGGCATGAATCTACTCCTGAGGAATCCATCCCTATGACACAAACACCTCTCACTGGCTACTCCTCAGTGCTGCCACATTGGAGATCAAATTTCAACATGGGTTTTGACTTTGACAGGGGCAAACCAAGCCGTAACAAGTGACAAGCTTTGATTTTTGCATATTAACAAGGTCATTCGGACAATATGTGATGGGGAGGGTTAAAGAAAAGGGGCAGTTGAAATGCTCTGGAGATTCTACTTTTGATGCATTTAAATATGTCATAAGTTACTGCTTCACACATAGTCCATCTGACACAGTATTTGATGCATAATACTGGCAATACTGAAGAATGTATACAGATCTTACTTTAAAAAATTGCATGTAAATAATTCTATTTAAATGCTATGGGGGAAGAGTAAGCTATGTGTGCTACAACATCATATAAAAAGAGGACTAGAATAACCTGTAGGGTAAGGAAATTTCCCTAGAGGACCTAATTTTAAATAGTGTCTCCATGATTAACAAGCATTGACTCAGGGAAATAGTAGTTGAAGAAGAGGGGAGAGTATTCCATGAAAAGGAACAGGAGGTGGAAGAAACATCATTCTGGGACTGAAAAATTACCAATATGACTGTCATGTGAAAAAAAAGGGACGGGGCATGAGATCAGAGTACATATTAATCTGGTGCAAAAGTCATTGCAGTTTATGCCATTACTTTTATTGTAAAAGCAAATGCAAATTACTTGGTTGGTGTAAAGTAATGACTTTTGCACCAACCTAACAGATGTGCAGAGTTTGGGTTAAGGATTTTTAAAAACCTCTATTCTTAGAGAAATAATAAGTCATTGTCAGTTTTAAAGCAGGAGAGAGGTGACAGTAATAGAATTTGTCTGTAAAAGAATACTCTATGTAGAGAATGGATAGTTCAGATGATATGTCTGTGGGGTGACTAGCAGTCTAGGTAAGAGTTAATGGTGATTTGGACTAGGATGCTGGTTAATGAGATGGAGAGTGGGCAAATTAGAAAATTGAATCAATAGGAATTAGTGATGCAGAATGTAAGTAGGCTAGTTTTCTTTTGCTGTATAACAAATTACCATAAATTTAACAACTTAAAACAACACCCATTTATTTCCTCACAGTTCTTTATGTGGAAGTCCAGAACAATGTGGCTGGAATCTCTAGGTATCATTAGGCTGAAAGCAGAAATTTGTCATGTGTCTTCATTTATAAGCTCTGGGGAAAAACCCATTTCCAAGCTCATTAACATTGTTGGTGGAACAACTTTTGAATTGTAAATTTGAGGTCTCTATTGTCTTCCTACCTGTCAGCAGGGGGCTGCTCTCAATAACTAGATAGTATGCGCATTACTTGCCACTTGACCTCCTTTATCTTCAAAGACAGCATCACAGAATCTCCCTCCTATGGAATCTGTGTTAGTCAGTTTTCATGCTGCTGAAAAAGACATACCAGAGACTGGGCAATTTACAAAAGAGGTTTGCTTTTTAAAACCATCAAATCTTGTGAGACTTATTCACTATCATGAGAACAGCAGGGGAAAGACCTGCCCCCATGATTCAATTACCTCCAACTGGGTACCTCCCACAACATGTGGGAATTTAAGGTGAGATTTGGGTGGGGACACAGCCAAACCATATCATTCCACTCCTGGCCCATCCCAAATCTCATGTCCTCACATTTCAACAGCAATCATGCCTTTTCAACAGTCCCCCAAAGTCTTAACTCATTTCAATATTAACAAAAGTCCACAGTCCAAAGTCTCATCTGACACAGGGCAAGTCCCTTCCACCTATGAGCCTGTAAAATCAAAAGCAGGTTAGTTACTTTCTAGATACACTACTGACAATATGTCATGTCAATCTTTCCCCCATTCTTTCTAAAGGATATCTACAGCCTTTGACAAGGGTAACTGTGCACTGGGGAAAGGGAAATGATCAGACATTTTGGGGACTACTGGACACTGGCTCTGAGCTGATGTTGATTCCAGGGTACCCAAAATGTCATAGTGGTCCTCCAGTTAAAGTAGGGGTTTATGAAGGTCAGGTAATTAATGGAGTTTTATCTCAGATCTGACTTACAGTGGATCCAGTGGGTTCATGGACTCATCCTGTGGTAATTTCCCCAGTGCCAGAAAGCATAATTGGCATAGACATTGACTTAGCAGATGGCAGAACCCCTACATTGGCTCCCTGACTGGTAGGGTGAGGGTTATTATGTTGGAAAAGAACAAATGGAAGCCATTAGACCTGCCTCTACCTAGAAAACTAGTAAATCAAAAACAATATTGCATCTCTGGAGGGATTGCAGAGATTAGTGCCACCATTAAGAACATGAAAGACACAGGGGTGGTGATTCCCACCATATCCCCGTTCAACTCTCCCATTTTGCCAGTGCAGAAGAAAGATGAATCTTGGAGAATGACAGTGGATTGCTGTAAGCTTAACAAAATGGTGACTCCAATTACAGCTGCTGTACCAAACTTGCTTTCATTGCTTGAGCAAATTACATCTCTTGGCACCTGGTATGCAGCCACTGGCAAATGCCTTTTTTTTCCATTTCTGTCCATAAGGCTCAACAGAAGCAATTTGCTGCAGCTGGCAAGGCCAGCAGTATATGTTTACTGTTCAACCTCAGGGGTATATCAATTCTCTGGCTTCGTGTTATAATCTTATTCAGAGAGACCTTGATCACTTTTTGCTTCTACAAGATATCGCACTGGTCTGTTACATTGATGACATTATGCTAATGGGATCCTGTGAGCAAGAAGTAGCAAACACACTGAACCTACTTGTGAGATATTTGTTTGTCAGAGAATAGAAAATAAATTGAATTAAAATTCAGGGACCTTCTACCTCAGTAAAATTTCTAGGTGTCCAGTGGTATGGGGCTGTTGAGATAGTCCTTTTAAGGTGAAGGATAAGTTGCTGCATTTGGCCTCTCCTGCAACCAAGAAAAAGACACAATGCCTAGTGGGCCTATTTGCATTCTGGAGGCAAAACATTCCTCATTTGGGTGTGTTACTCAAGCCCATTTATCAAGTGACCCAAAAGGCTGCCAGTTTTGAGTGGGGTCCAAAACAGGAGAAAGCTCTGCAGCAGGTCCAGGCTGCTGTGCGAGCTGCTCTGCCACTTGGGCTATATGACCCAGAAGATCCAATGGTGGCTGAGATGTCAGTGGCAGCTAAGGGTGCTGTTTGGAGCCTTTGGCAGGTCCCCATAGGTGAATCACAGTAGAGGCCTCTAGGATTTTGGAGCAAGGCCCTACCATCTTCTGCAGATAACTACTCTCCTTTTGAGAGGCAGCTCTTGGCCTGTTACTGGGCTTTAGCGGAAACTGAACGTTTGACCTGAACTGCCTATCATGAACTGGGTGTTTTCTGACCCATCTAGCCCTAAAGTGGGGCATGCACAGAAGCAGTCTATCATCAAATGGAAGTGGTATATGTGTGACTGGGCTCGAGCAGGTTCTGAGGGGACCTATTATTTTTGTCCCTCTATTATTTCTGTCCCTCTAGAGAACCCTGATTAATTAGATAACCTAATTTTGGAACTAATCTCCCATCATATTCAAAGGTCTCTCATAGTCAGGGAGAGAAGATTATAAAAGGGTCTAGATCATTGGGGCCTTTTAGAATTATTGCTACTATAAGGATACCCTGGTAGATGATGGTGCCATTTCCTGAGATTTAGTTTGATAGCATGAGGTAGTTTTGGAAATTACTGATTTTGAAAATTCTTGTAAAAGGAGCATCCAAGTGGGGATATTGATCTAAATATGTGAATCAAGTGTTCTGAGTTCTAAGAATGCCAATGTGCATTATGAATTTTCAAATGTGTACCACATTTTTCAAACACATTTCATTAAAAAAATTGATTGCACAAAGCATTAAAGGACTAGTGCTATATGTGAAAAATTCCCTTAGAGTATAATTCAGAAGAAAGAAGATAAAGTAATCAACTGGGGGCATCTGAAGATTATTTTCTCACCTGTGAAGAAACTGAAGCAGAGATGTTACAGAGTTACAAGAAGTTTGCAAGAATACTGTACTATTCAGTATATTCAGTAAAAAAAAAAAAAAAATCTTAGAAAGTGAGAATGTCCTCAAGGAGCTGTCTTTTGCCCTATCTTGGCTCATTAAAGTGATATTTTCAAAATTTATTTCCCTAAACCAGTTTAAATACAGTGAATGTTTTGAGACTATAGAGTGAAAAAGATTTCTGGTTTTTTTTTCAGGAAGCTAATATTTTGTTATTTGCTATGGCCTTTAGTATAACTGTTTATGATTTATGAAAATATGCTGAAGTGACAACAGAAGAAAAATCCTAATGAATAAGTTCTATTAATTTATAAGAAATGTGTGAGGTGTTATATGGAACAAAATAAACCAAGCAAGAATAAATGAGACCCCCAGGATCTACTTTATTCTCTTCAAACGCGTAAATTTCCTACAGGGAAGAAAAAGAGAATATAAAGAGAAGAAGGAGAGAATGTTCCAGCAGCAATGAAGCAACACCAGCTTTTGTGAGGGTAAGACTTGGTGGTTCATGGGGAGGCACATTGCATGATTTTGCCTCTTTAACATAACTGCATGCAAATAATAGAACCTCATAGTGAAAGTGCACCCCCGATGAGAATGCATACAGGCAAGGAAAAAAAGAACAAGTTCTCAGCCCCCAAAACAAATAAAATAAATTGCTTGAGTTAAAATTAGCTGAAGTCAGTTCACATTCAGTAATGGTAAATCCAACAAATATTTCTTGTATAATTTTCCTACTCTTTTTTAATGAAAAAAATAAGCCCCTATATTTGTATAAGCATACTTTATTTTCTCTGTTATGTTATAAACTCTAAACAAGCAAGTACAGAAAAAAATACATCTTTTGTAACTCTACTTTTTTTTTTGAAATGCCTAAGCATGAGAAATGGTAACATTTTCAAAACATTATATTAGGTAACAGCACTTTCATAACAAAATTCTAAAAAGGTAAATAAGTTTACAAAGTTATTTTTCAAAATTTTGTGATTCTGGGCCCATAGATGACTATTCTCATATTTCATTAATGTATTATATATAAATAGAATTGACAATGACTTTTTTGAATGAAGTATTCTATATCTGCGTAAGTACCCCTGGCAGCTTCTACCAATGTTAAGGGAGGTGATGACATTGACTAATTTTCATTTTATGGAACAAAATGTTGAATCAAGCAATAAAACTCCTGAAAACAGTTTTGATGGTTGTTTTAATAAGTGCCTTAACAGTTGAATTGGTGGTTTTATATCTTGATAAGTTGTGACAAGTAACATGGGCTGAGACTCTTCCCCAATAATTTAATAATTTAAGCTGTATTATTCCTGCTAATATTGACCTGGGCAAGAAAAAAGCTACAAAATGAAAAAAATCTCTGGGGCCTAGGTTTTTTCATACTTCAAATGGAGTTCACAGAACTGTTATAAGAAATAAATGAAATATTGCATGAGTATAATCAGGAATATAGTGATGTACAATAATAATTATCATTATAAACCAATATTTTCTCCTCAATATGGCATGCTTTTTATCCTTCACACTTCCTGGTGATCACATACAAGTCTAATTACCATACATATTTTGATAATACTCAAACCAAACCATCTGCAATGTAGATCTCTTCTAAGATTTAGACTCATTTTTTCATTTCTTTATGAATATATATATTTTTGGCTAGGAAATAAAATGAACGTTAGCAATAAGGTTGGGTTTTTTGTTGCTGGTGGTGGTTAGAAAAAGAACCTCAACCCATCTTTTTTACTGGATCCAAGGTTTCGTAGAATGTTTGTATATCTTACTCAAGGGCAACAGAACCTAACTCTTCATTCCTCCATGCTGTATTGTTTGGCATTCACTATAAACTTTTTTTTTTTTTTTAATGCTGGAGAAACTCGAGTCCTCTGACTCTATTTTCTTCATCCATTATATACAGTCTGTCACTGTGAATTGTTCATGGTTCTGCATGTGGTTTTTGCTGGTATAACCAAGAAAATCTCAAGATTTTTATACAATTTGTTACAAAACAAGCTCTTTTATTGGGCTTGGAATTACTGAGCTATGAGACTGGAGCTCTTATTTCCACTTTGTCACCACAGGAGACGAAAATGCCTAAAAATAGAGCTCAACTGGGAGAAGAACAGCTGGCACACAGAAGCTGGGGATAGCATAATGGCATCATTTGTGCCTCTTATCAATTTGTGCTTATATCTGGGCTTTTTATTTCTTCTGTTTGTGGCATTCTGGGTTGAAATCCCTGTCACTTGAAACTGAGGGATTCCTTACTCAATCACATGATTTTCTATCTCCAACATTTCCACCTTAGTTCAGATTTCCATTTCTCTCTTGGATTGCTCCAAAGCCCTACAACTGATTTCTCCTGCTGTAAGTATTAGTATTTTCTGTCAGCTCTCAACTCCACAGAGCTCTCAGAATGACCTACCTAACATACAAATCTGACTATGCCATGTCCCTGCTAAAAATATATTTTCTGACCACAGTGTAAATAATATCTTTAACACTGAGTGTAAAGCCCTATGAGATGAAGCCCCCTACCTAACTCTACAACCTAGTTTATCATTTTCCCCTCTTAATATTTGTGTATCAGCAGCACTGAACAGCTAGTGTATTTCTCTTACAAACACACTGCAGTGTTTTTCAATACCTCCACTTTACTCAAGTTCTTTTGCCTAGAATACACTTTCATTTTTCGTGTCGTGGAGTCTAACTACTACTATTCATTCCCCTATGCACCAAACCTAGGTGAGGTGTCCTTAACCTGTGTTTTAGAGTCCGATAGTCATTTTTATCATTGTATTTACCATATTATATTGAATGGATTTGCTCATCTCTAATCAATGCCCCACCTTCCTGTTATCCAACCCACACATATGACCATGTCTTTTTAAATTTTTTTTGAATCCCTAGCACCTTAAGAAGTTCCTGAAAAATAATGCCCAGTAAATGTTTATTGAACAAATAAATGTACAGAAAAACACTACCTTGCTACTTGGTTCTTTGTTTAATTCTTCAGAAGAGGATTAAGTATGCTGCCCCAGTCTGACAGAAGTTGAATTTGTATTTCAACTTCGAAACCAAGTTTACATTAATCTTCCATTTCAGAAGAATATCTCATTGCTATTCATCAATTAAAGTCAAATTGATACTTCTGTTTTCAATTGAGCTAATGTATTGCATTAAATTTTCCTAACTTCATTACAGCTTACTGACAGCCTAATGACTGCAGTATATTTCAATTTTGCAAGAACAGAGAGTGCAGGAACCCATTCTAAATTTTTATTTGATAATCGTTACCTCTCTCCATATGGTCACAAGAGCTTCTTTTTTTTCCCCTGTTGCTCCAGTTGGGATTTTCACCCCTTCTCTCCTTCCATTTCCACCTTTTGTACATAGCAAAAGCCAATGATGTCCTACCTCCCCAACTCTTCCAAACCCTATCCATAAGACAGCCAGTCCTTATTCTTTATCTCAGCATTATTTCAGCACATTCTAGATTAGGGTCTGATAACAAAGGACTGGCTGTACTTCTAGATAAGAGGAAAGAGGAAGGAATCCCACATGGAGGTGTCTCTCTGGTACCAGCCTTTTGTCGAGTGCTACAGCAACCCTACTTTAGTGCCAGGAGCCACAGAGAGCATCTTCAGCACCACTCTATTTCTTTACATTCTGATTCTTAGAGGATTATAGATAAATAGGACTCTTAAACTGAAATCAAAACATTACTCTTTTCTCTTTTTTCCCTTTCTTATTGACACCGCTAGAAACTTAGTCCAGATTATCTAAATGTAAGAAAAATGAAACTTCTCTTACTTCTCTGCCTTTCTGTAGTTGTTGCCATCTTCTCTCCTTTCCATCACATTCAAAAGCTGTCAAAGCATAGACTACTATCTCCTCTTCTATTTCTTTCATTCATTCTTTTATTATTTTTATTATGAGATACAGCCTACATAAAAAAGAGCGTAGAAAATATATATGTTTATTTGGAAGAATAATGATAAAGCAAACACCCCTGTAATCACCACTGAAGTCAACAATAAGATATTACCAGCATCTTGGAAGCTCCCCAGCTGCTGCTGTATAATCCCAAAGCCCACTTTCCCTCTTAAAGAAGTTATCCAGAAGTATGATTTTTAAAATAATAATCCTGTTACTTTTCTTTACAGTTTTATCACCTTATACAGAGCCCTAAAAGATATGATTTAATTTTGCCTATTTTGCAACTTTATACATATGCTTCATGGACTACATATGTTTCTTTCACTCCATATAATGTTCATGATATTCGATTTGCCCTACATAGCTCTATGTATTTATTTTTATTGCTGTCTATATTGCTGCTGATGGACAAGATGAATGGTCTTGTGTATGTTTCCTGCTTCATGTACAAGATTTTCCCTTGATTATAAACCTAGGATGAAATTATTGGTGTGCATCTGCAACTTTAGTAGATAAAGCCAAACTGTTTTCTGAACTCATTGTGTAAATTTACAATCCCTCTCTTAGTCTTTAAGAGTTACTACTGCTCCAAATCTTTACCAATATTACTTATTATCAGATTTTATAAGTTTTGTAAACCAGGGGGTCTACAAAAGTTGAAAACTATCTTAATGGTTATCTAAATGTACTATTCTTACTTCTCACCCCCTCCCCCATCTCTTTTGATGTTAAAGCAAAATACACAGAGAATAAAGGACACAAAGCTGGTGTAGTGGATTGAATGGTAGCCTCCCAAGTGATATGTCCACCAGAACCTGTGAATGTGATCTTGTTTGGAAGAAGAGTCTTTGCAGATGCAATTAAGATAACGATGCCGTGAAGAGATTACCCTGGATTATCATGGGCCATAAATCCAATGAGAAGTGATTTTATAAGAGAAGAGCAGGGAAAAGGACACACAGGAGAAAAGACTATGTGAAAACAGAGGCAAAAACCTGCATTATGCAGCCCCAAGCCAAGGAAAATCTGGAGTCACCAGATGAGGAAAGATTCTCTTCTAGAGACTTCAGAAAGAGTGCGACCCCCCAACACTTTGATTTTGAACTTCTGTCCTCCAGAACTATGACAGAAAAAATTTCTGCCATTTTAAGCCACCAAGTAGTAATTTCTATAACCCTGAGAAACTAATACAACTACTTAGTGTCTGAGAACTAGAACACCATTCTAAAATATCTAGTTGATGACTTTACTCATTACAAGACAACATGACCCTTTTTCTCACTCCACATTCTTTATTCTAGCAGTTGTAACAAAACAAAGACAGGTAATAAGCAATGTTAATTCCATCTGCAACCTTAATTCCCCTTTGCCATGTAGCCTATGGCAGGTGAGCAACCATTACTGCCGGAGCTCCACCTCCTATCAGATTAGCAGTGACAATGGATTCTCATAAGAGCGTGAACCATATTGTAAGCTGCACACGCAAAGGATCTAGTTTGCGCACTCTTTATCAGAATCTAACTAATGCTTGATGATCTGAGATGGAACAGTTTCATCCTAAAACCATTCACCCCCACCCCCAACCCTCATCCATGGAAAACATTGCCTTCCACTAAACTGGTTCCTGGTGCCAAAAGGGTTGGGGACTGCTGGCCTAACATCGTCACAGGTTTTGGAGATTAGGATGTGGACATCTTCAGGAGATCATTATTCTATTTACTACACCGTGAATCTCTTTTGTATTTCAACAAGGTAAGGAAGGAGATGCAGGTCATACCTAGAAGAGGTAATGATAATGGAAACAGATAAAGTTGGATAAATCACAAAGTTGGATGAACAATTAAGCCTGGGACTATGGACTCTGGCAAGAAGCCTCACTCACCCCCTCAACTCCCAACTCTGCTCTCTCTGTGACCTCGCTCCTTCCTGATTCATATTCCAGGCTGCTGGACTTCCTGTCCTGCTACATAATATCTGCCACATAAGTTTAAAATAGTCTTTGATCTCACTAATTAATTCCATGAAAATTGACCTTGAACAAAATCTTTTCTATAAATTCATTTATCAAAAATGAATTAAAAAAACAAAATCACTTGTGTATATTTTATATTACTTCTCTAAATATATATCTTGTACTTTCCTATTTCAAGTAATTATTTCAAAGTATTTTATTCAAATATGGGTACATAGAGTGCTTTTGTAATTGCACTTAATTTGTTTCTTGATAAATTTCTCCTCATCAGATAAATAGAAAATTAACATATTCTGAATTCGATCACTATACGGTTACCACCTCTGTGAATAGGAATAATTAGCAAACATTTTACCTACATTTTTTTGCCTTTTGAGACATGAAGAATTAAATTATGTTACTAGATACTGAATTCATAGGTCTGAGATCTAAAAATGTCTGAAGAAGAACATGTTCAAATTAATGCCTCCTGAAAAGGTATTTAGACATTATGGATTTTTCCATTTATTGCAATTATATACAAGTTGGCTGGGCATGGTGTCTCATGCCTGTATACTCAGCACTTTTGAGGCCGAGGTGGATGGATCACCTGAGGTCAGGAGCTCGAGACCAGCCTAACCAATATGGTGAAACTCCATCTCTACTAAAAATACTAAAATTAGCCAGGTGTGGTGGCGGGAGCCAAGTAGTCCCAGCTACTTGGGAGGCTGAGACAGGAGAATTGATTGAACCCGGGAGGCAGAGGTTGCAGTGAGCCGAGATGGCACCACTGCACTCCAGCCTGGGTGACAGAGACTCCGTCTACATATATGTAAGTTGTGAGTGGAATGTGCATTGACTTAAGAACATTCACATGTGAGAAGAAATTAAGTTTCAGTAGGTGATGGGAAGCAGTCTTGGTGGACTAATCTCCTACCGTTACCATCATTCTTTTTTGCAGAAATGATAATTATACTTTAGGAAATGATGACATGTAAATGAATCATCCCTCCTCCCTTCTCATGAATTAGGGAGAAGTTACACAATGAACCTATTTGCCCTGCTGCACTAGAAGCAAACTTTAGGTACCCTGGCCTCTATGGAACTGGGAGGCTTATACACTGATATTAGAGAGATGAAGGACTTGTAATTGCCAGGAAACCACTATTTTCTCCCACTTGCTCATATCCTTGCCCCAACTCTTCCCCCAAAACTGTGAGGAGACAGGTCTGAATATCCCTCAGATGAGTGAAAGATGCTCAGCTTGGCTTAAGAGACCTAAAATCTTAAGTCGTCCCTTAATGCTATCAGACTGAAGACAAGTGATAAAGAATATGTTGATAACTGATATTTGAATGGCTCTAATGTTACATGCATTTCATTATCTATTCATTTTTGCTTTAAGATGCATATAAAGTGTTTTCTTTTAGTAAATGGAACCGTTTGAAAGAGAAAGGCATTTGTAAGGAAATGTTGAGAATATGTTATTAGAACATGTTTCTTTCTCCATTAGTTCATATTACATGGGTTTACATTATATGCATTTTAAATAAAATATGTTAAGATAAATGAAAATAGTTATATTTAGGCTGTTAGTATATTATACATATAAAAATATTTTGTAATAAAACTTATTTTGACATTATATAGATTTAATTTTGTTTGATCACAAATTACTATTTGTTACTTTTTATTATTATTATTATACTTTAAGTTTTAGGGTACAAGTGCACAATGTGCAGGTTAGTTACATATGTATACATGTGCCATGCTGGTGTGCTGCACCTATTAACTCGTCATTTAGCATTAGGTATACCTCCTAATGCTATCCCTCCCCCCTTCCCCCACCCCACAACAGTCCCGAGTGTGATGTTCCCCTTCCTGTGTCCATGTGTTCTCATTGTTCAATTCCCATCTATGAGTGAGAACATGCGGTGTTTGTTTTTTTTGTCCTTGCGATAGTTTACTGAGAATGATGATTTCCAATTTCATCCATGTCCCTACAAAGGACATGAACTCATCATTTTTTATGGCTGCATAGTATTCCATGGTGTATATGTGCCACATTTTCTTAATCCAGTCTATCATTGTTGGACATTTGGGTTGGTTCCAAGTCTTTGCTATTGTGAATAGTGCCGCAATAAACATACGTGTGCATGTGTCTTTATGGCAGCATGATTTATAGTCCTTTGGGTATATACCCAGTAACGGGATGGCTGGGTCAAATGGTATTTCTAGTTCTAGATCCCTGAGGAATCGCCACACTGACTTCCACAATGGTTGAACTAGTTTACAGTCCCACCAACAGTGTAAAAGTGTTCCTATTTCTCCACATCCTCTCCAGCACCTGTTGTTTCCTGACTTTTTAATGATTGCCATTCTAACTGGTGTGAGATGGTATCTCATTGTGGTTTTGATTTGCATTTCTCTGATGGCCAGTGATGATGAGCATTTTTTCATGTGTCTGTTGGCTGCATAAGTGTCTTCTTTTGAGAAGTGTCTGTTCATATCCTTTGCCCACTTTTTGATGGGGTTGTTTGTTTTTTTCTTGTAAATTTGTTTGAGTTCATTGTAGATTCTGGATATTAGCCCTTTGTCAGATGAGTAGGTTGTGAAAATTTTCTCCCATTTTGTAGGTTGCCTATTCACTCTGATGGTAGTTATTTGTTACATTGTTTACAAAGAAAACAGTATACAAAGCTTTGTATAAATTTTAGTTAAGTGCATTTAACTTAATTTTAGTTAAGTGCATTTTTTAATATGACCTGTTTTTAAATTGGGAACTATACCCTAGTTAATAAATTAACTTTTCAGTGGAGCTGATTATTTATATTGTTTACTGATTAATGTTTTTAATTAGCAGAACTTATTTTTTAGAGCAATTTTAGGTTTACAGAAAATTTAGCAGATCATATAGAGTTCCCATATACTCATTCTCCCTCACTCACAGCTTCTTCTATTATTAATCTCTTGCATTCTGTGGTACGTTTCTTGCGGTTAATCAACATACTGAAATACTGTATTAACTAAAATCCATAGTTTATATTAGGGTTCACTCTTTGTGTTGTGCAGTCATATGGATTTTGACAAGTGTATAATGTCACATAACCACCTTTACGGTATCTTGTAGGCTAGTTTCACTGTCCTAGAAATCCCCTGTGTTTTACCTATTTATGTCTCTTCTCCCAACTTGAAACCCTGGCAACCAATGATCTTTTTTACTGTCTCTGTAGTTTTGCCTTTTCCTGCAGGTCACGTAGTTGGAATCAAGCAAGATATAGCCTTCTCAGACTGGTTTCTTTTATTTAGCAATGGGCACTTAAAGTTCCTCCATATTTTTGAGACCTGGTAGGTCATTTCTTTATATTGCTGAATAATATTCCATTGTCTGACTGTACCACAATTTTTTTTATCCATTTGCCCTTTTGAGGGACATCTTTGTTGCTTCCAGTTTTTGGCAATACACCCTCTATAAAAATTCATGTGCAAGTTTTTCTGTGGATATGGCTTTTAACTCATTTGGGTAGATATCTAGGAAAGCAATTGCTTGGTTCTATGGTAAGACTATGTTTAGTTTTGTAAGCAACTAGTTTTCTACAAAGAAAACTAGTTTTCATAGAAAAGCAGCAAATATACCTTTTGTTTTTAAATATGTTAAACCTGAGGGGAATGGCTTTAAAACCCTACATATTTTACATAATCTTTTTTCATTATTTCAGTTTTTATAAAATTTCTTTTTCCCAATCCTGGTGTACTATGCACCAGGCTGACCTAAAGGAGAGGCCTTCTTTGCTTTCTATCTATAAATTTAAATTTTTTTTTGACAAATTGGTACACACATGAGTTTTGACAGAAATAGAATTGCCTTGATAACTCTTCAAATGTAAGTTTAATGAGGTAAGAAATAAATAAAGATTATTTGAAATCTCAATAGAAATTCAACTATAAAAGTCAAAATAGTTTAGATAAATATATAAAGGGGAAAAGTTGAAAATGTTAAGAATACCACATATTCAACATGCAGAAAGAATCTGTCATTGAACAATGCGTCCTGGAGAGAGCAACGATTTTTAAAAAACAGTGAATGGCATATTATTGCAAACTTTGTTTCCCACAATTTATGTTCTTTTCCTAAACTGATAAAATATAATACAGTGCCTCAAATAATATTCATTTATCAAAACCACTTGATAAATATCTCTATTGTTTCTTGGGAAACTATATAGGAAAACACCCTACATTCTGCTTAATAATTTCCTTAGTAAAACAACGTATTCTACTCAATATTTCTAAAATTAATTCCTTAACAAGGTGTTATATCTCTAATATCCCTAAACATGGTTTCATTAGCTAGCCAGGGTAACAGGTTGAAACCACACTAATGTGTCCCAGAAGACCTTGTTGTTTTGTATCCACTGAAAAAGAGTCATGGCAATGTTGTGTTCTGTAATATAATTAGTGAGTTTCTATATTAAAAATAAGCAAATTTCAAATAAATGATTTAGTCCTTGAGATATATGAAAAAAGTGTAAAATTTTCTTAAACTCATGCTTTCTGAAATCATTCCAATCTCATTTTTCTCTCAAGCTCCTCAGTCATGTTCTACCAACAGAATTATTAATCTTTCTGATGTTTCTACCAGACAATCCTCTTTGATGAAACATTTTTTAAATAATCATATGAAGACATTAAAAAATTTGTTACAGAAAAGCAGAACTATTGTTTTATTTTTCTAATAAATATGTAATATATTATTAAAATGCAGTACTACGTATTTTTAGATACAAATAGCTATAAATTATCCATATTTCCAAGACAGCAAATGATGACTATTCCTACATAAATTGTTTTATTCACTGTTTAATCCATCATTAGGTTTGATAACACTTTGAAATAAAGTTCGTAAATAGTATGGGAGATAAAAAGATTCTCTAAAGACTGTTTTCAAGTTCCCCCTTTTAATAACAATGTTCTTTACTATACATATTTATTATGAGTTAAGAGAAGAAATAGTTTTAAATTAAAAAGAATGACAAATGTCTTTACATTATTCTTTTAGCAATTACCCACTTTGTAGCAAAAAAACTACAACTTTTCAAATTTAGCTGCAAAAAAAATCCACACATTCTGTTCCACATTTATCTAATTTTATTCAAAGATGACTGGCTACCTGGGTTATACGTGGTGAAGATTTGAGGAATAAGGGATAGATTAAAAAGAAATAAACAAAAAGATATAATTTCTCCATTCTCCTCTTAGTAATAGCCAGTAGATATCTGAGAGAATTGCAAAAAATACAAACTCAATTTTCATTGAAATTAGTGATTGCAATAACAGTTGTCCATATTTAAGCATTCCACCAGACCATGATATTTTAAGCATTGAAAAATGTATTTTTGTTGGTGTAGTAACATTATTTTGTCAATTTAAAATTTAGTTTCTAAATAATTTACATCTGTAGCTCAAGACCAATTATTTTGTTATTTGTAAAATAATGGGCAGTTTCAACCCAGACAGGTGTGTGCTTTGTAGAATTGCAGTAAGCAACTATGTTATGTTATGGCAAGTTTAAATTGCAATATAATTATTATTCTCATTCAAATATTTTCTAAACATATGGAATATGATAATATAGTATTACAAGTTATACATTTAACATTTATATCAGAACTTTTACCTGTATATGAAGAACTTAAGATGAACAAAAATAATTGCTTTTGTTGAAGCACAGTTTAGAGGTTCTGTCAATAAATATATTGTAGTCTGTGTCTGCTATGATTTGGTCAGGAAAATGGAAACCTCTCCAAATATTTCAAACAGTAAGTGATTTAAAATAGAAAATTAGAAATGAATAAAAGTACTGGAAGACTATTGGTACAAATCTCAGGAAAGCCAGAATAGGTCCAGAAAATACAGGAATAGCAGGAAAAAACCTAAATGGTCTATATCAACTGTTCATACCATTGAATTGAGTTATTTGCAGAATTAGAGATATTTTGTGAAAGGAGTCTCAGATATCACTGGCAATGTCTCATATTTGCATCTTCATATATTGGCCTACACTTCTTCAAATGCAAAAATGGCTTCTGCCTTGCTTTTCTTTCCAAATTTTGCATAATTGCTTCTCACTGGAAAACTCTATTCTGGAATCATGCTACTAACCATTATGAGAAATACAGTTTCAAGGCTTCTGGCTCTTGTAATAGAGGAGAGAGTATAAATGGTGAAATTGTTACTGACTACTGGCACACAGTTCATCTTTCTTTAAAATGTTCATAAAGATGTGTCCCAAATTGTCAAATATAAGAAAGAATTATTTGAAAATGAAAAAGTCAGCAGAAATTACTTGTAAATAACCTTAAACCATCTCATTTTCCCTCCCCCTTCATTCTCTTTAAATCTTCATACTACGTTCATTCTTAACTCTCCCATACTTTGCTTATTCTCATCCTACTTTCACAGTTTTAGCAAAGTTTTTCAGGTAAATGGTGTTGGAGAATACTGAGCCAAGTTAGATGAAAATTCCTAAACCAAGTTTGGAGTGTGGCTTTATGGAGAGTAGGGAGTCAAGGTGATGGCCAAGGATGGGTGGCCAGTTCTTAAATTTAACAAGCTGAAATATTTTTCCACAAATGAATCCTGGACAGGTCGCAGGGAAATCCATTTCATTGTCACTGGCTACTTGAGTGGAGTTTGAGCAAGAGTGCTGGTCAGAGTGGCGCTCAGGGCATCCTGGTCAAGCAGGAGGCACAGGCCTATTGGGAACAGAGTACACCAGATCATCAAGGCCACAGCACATGGTCTATATCTTGATGATCTGCATGCTCTGGACCCAACAGACCTTTCTTTCCTGCTCCTTAGGCCAATGCTTTTTTTTTTTTTTAAACCCATTTAGTTTACCAATATATTTTTACCTATTTAGTTTTATTTGATGATTTAGAATATATTTATACCTTTATTTGCCAGAAATGTATTGCTTAGTTTTACTTACTTCTTTACAAATTCTGAACAGATTTTTAAATAAAATATGCCAGTATTAACACTGATATTTTGGTCTAACCTGAAATAAAGTCTGACATTCATATGATATTGCCATTTGACTCACATTGCAATTATTAGAAAAACCAAGTCCTGTCTGTAACCCTAAATTGCAAATGCAATACACTCAAAACACATTACAAAATGTGACTGAATATGATGCCCCAACTGAAGGTTTAAAACAAATTCTGCAAAGCAAATTTCTCCCTAGTATGAGGCTTATACTCTGCACAAAACTGACAATATCATGTTTTGGATAATGGGAATAGAAAAGTGAGAAGAGATGAAGTTAGGAGCTTCTGAACTCTACTTTGGCCCAAAGGAAGCAGGATAAAATAAAATAAATGAGGATTCACACAGATTAGATATGTTTGCAATCTGGGGAAGAGAAACGGGCTCTGCTCTGTAAACTGCTGTCTAGAAGCCAACCTCTGCTGGCTGGGAAAAAATAAATGCAAAATAATTTGTTCTCACACACAACTGCTCAGAGAACAGTCTGCATTTAAATAAAATGAAGGAAATGAAAAAAAAACTAAGTGAATTAAGGATTCTAACCTGGGAGATAAAAAAAGAACTACAATATAAATTTGAAGAAAGTATAAATAATTATTAATTATAAAATATTAGCATAATGAAGCAATGAAAAAATGTCCAAAATAATAAATACATTCAAGAAGAAATTTTTGTCAAAAGAGATAATAAAGTAGATGAACATTTAACTAATTTAATTCAAAAGTATTTGGAAAGCTGTTGAGGGTAAAGCAAAAACTACCATAGTAAGAAATGAAAACGAATAGCAAGATTAGTTGGCTCAACCCTATGCAAACAGAATTGAGATTATGATTAGTATTTACCATCTTTATCTTGTTCATTATGTACTAAAGAAACAGATTAGTATTTTATCATTATTATGATGCTCTCTATAGATTTTTAGTAGATATACTTTATCAAATTAAGGAAGGTCCATTATATCCTAGTGTATTTGTTTCTCATGAATGAGGGTTGAATTTTATCAGATGTTCTCTTTTTTAAAAACAATCTTTATTTTTAATTTTTATCGGTGCGTAGTAGGTGTATATATTTATGGGGTACACGAGATATTTTGATAAGGTATGCAATGTGTAATAATCACATCATGGAAAATGGGGTATCTATCCCCTCGAGCATTTATCCTTTGTTACAAACCATCCAACAGATATTCTCGTGTTATTAATTGAGATGACCATATGGTTTTCTTTTTTTCTCTGTTAATGAATCACATTATTTTCAAATGTTAAACAAACCTTGCCTTTATGGGAAAACCTCCACTTGTTAGCAGCCTCTTACTGGCTTTACAATTTCTGTAGGAATTGTAGTGATAGCCACTTTTTTTGTGTTGACAATTTATTTTCTCTCTCACTTATTACTCTTACTAATATTTTTGAAAAATTCAAAATTTGGATTTATTGACTTTTATTTCTTCTTCATATTAGTTACTTTATGTATTCTTATATTATTGTTTCTTTGTTTTATTGCATTTTTTTCTTTTTTGAGATTGAGATGGAAGGTTGAGATCATTGATTTTTTTACCCTTGTTTATTTTCTCTTAAGCATTGCTTTAGCAGCATCCTACATGCTTTAATATGTTGTTTTTCATTACATTTCAGTTCAAAATATTTAAATATTTCTTTTGAGATTCTTTCTTTGACTCTTGGATTGGATATACTGCTGAATTTCCAAACATGAAGATTTTTAGTTATCTTTATTATTTCTAGTTTAATAATTCCACTGTGGTTAGAGAACATCATTTGTATGGTTTCCTTTCTTTCTTTCTTTCTTTTCTTTTCTTTCTTTCTTTCTTTCTTTCTTTCTTTCTTTTTTTTTTTTTTTTTTTTGACAGAGTCACACTCTGTCGCCCAGGCTGGAGTGCAGTGGTGTGATCTCGGCTCACTGCAAGTATGGCTTTATTTCTATGAAAATAATTAAATAATTGAGGCTTTATTTATGGGACAGCATATGGTTCATTTTGGCAAATGTTTGAAATGTACTTAAAAAATACATTGCTGTTGTAAGTAGAATGTTCTACATAGGTTGACTAGGTAAAGTTGATTAACCAATAAGTAAATCTCTAAAATTAATAAGATTTTCTCTGCTTGTTCCAATAATTACTGAGAGAAATTTGTTATCTTTTGAAGCTGTATTATGAAATTTCCTTTTGTCTCTAATAATATGTGTTGCTTTAAAGAGCAGCATGATGCAATAACCAACAAAACTTATCAAGCCCTTACTTTGTTCCACTCATCCTCTGAGTTTTCTGCATATATTAGCACAAAGCTAATCATCACAATTCTGTAACTATTGTAATATTTCAATTTT
Source organism: Pan troglodytes (assembly GCF_028858775.2). Taxonomy (NCBI): domain Eukaryota; kingdom Metazoa; phylum Chordata; class Mammalia; order Primates; family Hominidae; genus Pan; species Pan troglodytes. The sequence continues at coordinate 89,265,740 of NC_072411.2, forward strand.
ATAGATAAGTTAACTGAGCTTTAGAGAAACTTGCAAATGCACATATATGGTAGACGGCAGAGATGGCATTTGAACCCAGCCAGTGTAGGCCTAAATGTTCCTAATATCTTTGGAACGCTGACTTAAGCAAATGAAAATTTATGCTACATTATTTGATAGAAAGGCTCTAAAATCAGTTTGGTAATTTTTTCATTGTTGTAAAGCAGAAACTAAATGTTTTATGCTTTTGCGACATATGATTTTTTTTAAACAATCCTTTTAAATATTTTTTTAAATTCCCATCTCACTGGTCATATAGGAATAGACCATTTGCCAGGTAAGTTCCATGGGCCATAGTTTGCAAACCCTTGCTCTGCACCATGAAAATGTGAGTTCTCTCTGCCTCTTACGCACAAATTAAATATCATTTCAATAATGATACAACTATTTGAGTAGGAAAGAACCATGGAACCAAATGGTTCCATGGAAGAACCATGGAAACCAAAAATGTATTTCATATGTGAAAAATATGTTAGCATATAAATAATATTAAAGCAAAAAAGTCCATCTTAGATGGCATGAAAGAAATACAAGCTGCTTAAAAACTTACACAAATAATTTTGAACACTTATTAGATAACACATACTGATCTAAGAACTTTTAATTCTCTTGTCTTATTTTATCTTTATCTTTTTATCATAGCTTGGTTAATGTCTATAGCTAGTAGATAATATAATACGGATTTAACACTAGGAAAACTAATTTTAGAGTCAGAATTATAGCTTTTAATTAATATGATTGAAAGTGCGTGCCACTATATGCAAGAAGCACAGCTACACCTTAGTAACTGAGGCACATTGCAAGAAAAATGATAATGAAGACCTAAAAGAAACATGCAAATCTAAATTAATTAGTGATGCCTGGGTGTGTTGCTTCATGCCTGTAGTCCTAGCACTTTGGGAGGCCCAAGTGGGTGGATAGCTTGGGTTTAGGAGTTCGAGAGCAGCATGGGCAGCAGAGTGAGACCTTGTCTCTACTAAAAATTTAAAAAATTAGCTGGATGTAGTGGCACATGCCTGAAGTCCTAGCTACTCAGCAGGCTGAGGCAGGAGGATCACTTGAGCCTGGGAAATAGACGTTGCAGTGAGCTATGATTTTGTCATTGCCTCAGCCAGACAATGACTATCATTGTTACTATGATACTGATTATCACTAAGATATATAATGAACACTAATAAAATAGAGTATTATCTTTTCAAGGGTTTATTCCTCCATTTATTTTATATCTACTAAATACAAATTATGCAAATCAAATTCTTTTATCAACGTGCATTTGAAATTCAACTTAGCAGGACAAATGAACCCCAACAAACATTCGAAAAGTAAGACCCAGATTAAAAACAACAAAAACAAAAACCCCAACTTTCTTCCAAATATTGGTTAATTTAATTAAGGGTAAAACATAATACAAAATGGTAGAAAATCTAGGAGATACACACACACACACACACACACAACATATATATATATATGTGAAAGTACGTATTATCTCAGTCTGTTCAGACTGCTATAACAAACATATCATAAACTGGGTGGTTTAAACAACAAACATTGTTTTCTCACAGTTCTGGAGACTTAGAAGTCCAGGATCAAGGTATTGGCAGATCTGGTGTCTGGTGAAGGCACACTTCTTTTTTCATAAATAGTCATCTTCTTGCTGCATCCTCACATGGCTGAAGGAGAGAGAGCTCTTGAAATCTCTTTTATGAGGGCACTAATTTCATTTATGAGGACTTTACCCTCATGACCTAGTTAACTTCTGAAAGCCCCACCTCCTAATACCATCACATTGGGGTTAAATTTTCAGCATACTAATTTTGGAGTCATAGAAACATTCAGTCCATAGTATATACATATTTCCTAGGATATATTCTACATTATATTATGTATTACATGTAAATATATGTTCCAGGAAATATTTTTAAAATTACATTCTACACTATGTAAAATATGGTTTAAGTAGAAATGTTCAGAGGAAAATTCATAGTGTTAATCTATAAAATTTAGAATTAAAAATAAGGCTGCTGGGCGGGGTGGCTCATGCCTGTAATCCCAGCACTTGGGGAGGCCCAGGCGGGCGGATCACGAGGTCAGGAGATTGAGACCATCCTGGCTAACACGGTGAAGCCCCATCTCTACTAAAAATACAAAAAATTAGCCGGGCATGGTGGCAGGCGCCTGTAGTCCCAGCTACTCTGGAGGCTGAGGCAGGAGAATGGCGTGAACCCGGGAGGCGGAGCTTGCAGTGAGCAGAGATCATGCCACTGCACTCCAGCCTGGGTGACAGAGTGAGACTTCGTCTCAAAAAAAAAAAAAAAATACTGGGTGCTGTGGCTGACATCTGTAATCCCAGCACCTTGGGAGGCTGAGGTGGGCAGATCACCTGAGGTCAGGAGCTCTGGACCAGTTTGTCCAGCATAGCAAAACCCCATCTCTTCTAAAAATACAAAAATTAGCCAGGCGAAGTGGTGCACAACTGTGGTCCCAGTCACTAGGGAGGCTGAGGCAGGAGAACCGTTTGAATCTGGCCGTGGAGGTTGCAGTGAACCGAGATCGTGCCACTGCACTCCAGCCTGGGTGACAGAGTGAGACTCCATCTCAAAGAAAAGAAATAAAAAAAATTAAAAATATGGCAAGCATTCTATTCAAACCATTAGAAAAAAAATAAGAAAACCACAAAATGTAAGATAAAAGCAGACATTTTATATTTATATTCTTATGCTGATACATATATCATGAATGGCTTTTTGATGGAGTGAACAAGCATACTACCACCTATCACAATTAGGAAAAAGGAGAGAAAGCCCACATAGAAATTAATAATAGTAATTAGAAAATTACCCAAAAGAGAAAATTGATGGAAATTTTAGTAAATATATTTAAAATTTTAGAAGAATTAACTCATTAGAGGAAAACATAGGGTAAACAAATTTGATCCCAGAGAGAAATTCTAAAGAGAACAGTTGTTATGGAAGAAAAATACATTAAAGTCCTACATCCCTAAAAAGACACCAGGCTCAAATATTTTATAGGTTAGCCCTGTCAAAACTTCAAAAACAAATAATCTTGTGAGATTTTAACTGTTTCAAGAGTAAGCAAAATAGATATATTTGTTTATTAAGGATCATCAAGATAAGTAAAAAAAAAAATGTATGACAGTATTTATAGTATGCTCCTACTTGGGTTTACAAAAAGACATTCATATCTACTCATAAGCACAAAAAAATTCTGGAATTTTATAAAAAAGTTATCTGTTGCCAGTGGCTGCCTTTAGGGCATGAGCTTCAGAAGGAGATTTGCTTTTTTGTTTTATACTGCTTTATTTTCATGAAGTGTGCATTTTTAAAGATGACTTTTTTCAATAAGCACAATATTTTTAAATAAACAATCCTAAGAGTACAATGACAAGAAGACAGCAAAAAGACAGATGTCTTGGCAATGTGATTTGGAGTAGAAGAGCTATACTGATAAGTCTGATGACCCAAAAAGTATAAAACATAAAATTTTCAAGTAGACATCATTCAGATGTTTTCCCTTCATAATGCTACAATAAGAACATTTGAAAACCCTTGACATCTGCATATTTTGGCGTCATGCAGTCTTAAGCCACAATCAGTAACCTTTTTAAACATTAAAAATGTATCATTAAATATTTAATACCATCAAAATGATGTAAGGAATAATATCACAAATACAAACTTTTAAAAACCCATCACAGAGTTTAAGTAGAAATTATCAATATAACTAAAGTCTACTCAAACACCCTATCTTTCTACTCATTAGATGTAGCCTTCTTCCTGACTTTTTTCTCTTTTTGTATTTGTAGTGTATATATATTATATATTTATTTCTATATATATACTTCTAAATATTTACTTTTGCTACTTTAAAAAAGTACCAGAGAGTATTTATTTTATGTTACTTCAGTATTATTAATGTTCAGTATTATTGTGCTTGTGAAAGTTATTCATGAAATACAAGTGCCACTAATTTCTTTCCACTACCCTGTATTTTCTATTGTACTCTTTTGCAAAATTGAATTATCTTTCCCTGTAAATGAACATTTGTATTGTTTGAGGAATTATTTATTTATTTGGAGAGGAAGTCTCGCTCTGTCACCCAGGCTAGAGTGCAGTGATGTGATCTCTGTTCACTGCAACCTCCGCCTCCCAGTGAGAATCAAGAGATTCTCCTGCCTCAGCCTCCCAAGTAGCTGGGGCTACAAGTACCCACCACCAATACTGGCTGATTTTTGTATTTTTAGTAGAGACGGGGTTTCACCATGTTGGCTGGGCTGGTCTCGAACTCCTGACCTCATGATCCGCCCACCTCAGCCTCTAAAAGTATTGGGATTACAGGTGTGAGCCACTGTGCCCGGCTGAATTCCTTTTATTAAAAGCAGTTATTTTGTGACTATTGTTTTAAATGTCTCATTCTATGTGCAAGCATATCTCTAGCCAGAGTAAGTTATAGTTGGATTGCTGGGATATTTTATCTTTACAGAGATGCAAAAATAAAATGCATCTTAAAATCAATGAAATGTGATAGATAATGTCAGAGTATGATATTAAGCAGTAATGTAAATATACACAATAAGCTTATCAGAGTGTGGCTCTGTAGCTGATACCAATATTTCGTATTATCAGACTTTCTAATTTTGGCTTGTCTTGTGAGCATAAAATGGTGTTCTGGTTGTAATCTTTATTTCTTAATTAATAAATTAATATTTATATTTGACAACTTATGTAAATTGTACATAATTTCTGATTTATTTTTTATTATTAGTATTGACAGTCTATTATTCTTTCCAAAATGAAATTAAATTAGGAGTGTTTTAAATTTTTTATTTTATGCATTTTAAAACTACATACTAATATCATGTTTTTGGGTTCTAACCATTGCATATGGGCAAAGAATAGATTCTTTGTAAAACCAATTCTCTGAATTTTATTAAATCTTGTTTTATAGCTTATTCATGATCAACTTTATATTTCAAGTTTGTTTGAGTCAATTGAATATTCTCAAGATATTGGGTAGACTATTCCATATATGTCTATTAGATCAAGCATGTGAATTGCATTATTTAAATATTCTATAGATTAGGATCTGTGAAAACAGCACTTTTTTATATAATAACTGAAGTTTATCCTCAAGGTTAATTTGCTCCAAGTACAAAGTATTTTTGTAAACTGTAAGATTGAGTTTTAATACATTTTTTATTAAACAAGGAATAGCTATTTATCCTTTCAAAATTTCATTGTTGTTGCTATTTTTTTTGGAATAAGTCAATAATGCATTAAAATTTCAGAATTTGTAAAATGAGCCAGTTAATTTTTTTGTGTGAAAAATATAGTTCATAGTTGTTTAGGTGTTTATAGTTCTCCTTTTATGCATTAACAGTTTTATATAACATCTATATTTACTTTTTAATATTAGAGGAAATTTCTTGTGGTTTTGAATTGCATTTGTACTACTAGGTTCCTTTCATGAACTATTTTAATCATAGATCAAATGGCTTCTCACAAGAATTAGCTACTCAATATCTTAATAAGGTGGGCAGTCATGCAAGGCATGAAAGGAGTCAAATTTCTTTTGCTTTCAGATATCTACAATTTTATGTGTCTCTTCTGTACAAAGCCCCAAAACATTTTACAAAAAGCAAATATAGATGAACAGAAAATTCAATGTAAAATTCAATAGCTGAACTGCCTTAGAATTTTGAAGGACATACGTATATCAGTGAAATACAATACAGGTAGTTATAGAAACAAGAAAGCAGGCTGGGGCATTGGTGCTAATTTTATCTTTTATAACTAGCCTTCAAATAAATGGGTTAAATAGTGATAAATTTCTATACCACTTTAATACATTTTAAATTTTGAGAAATTATATTGGGCAAGAAAGAATGTTAAAACCAAGGTTTCAGGAAATTACCTCATTTGAGAACATTTGAAAACAAAAATGTGGTAGTTTCCTCTATATCCTATATAGTGGTTAAATGTCTGTTAGGGATAGAAATGATTTCAGTCAAGTAATTCCACTTTCTTGAACTCTTGGCCAATCTGTTTTAATTATTACCCATTGCTACTAAACGTTCCATGGAATCAATGTTATATAATAGATTATGAATATGCTATATTCAGAAAGAGTGGTGATTACCTTCCATAGACTCCTAACTATTCTTCATGCTTATTTGATTTTCCCATTAGATACAATTTTCATTTTAAAGCAACTTATATATATATCAGTACTTTTTTAGTCCTCATTGCCTATAAAACTAAGTCTAAACACACCAGTCTGGGATTAAAGACCTCCTATAAATAGCCTATCCATACACTCTGGTATGTTTGAGATAGTCTATTCCAGTCTGTCTGTTGCCCTGGTATAATTATTAACCGTGCCCCTTTTACTCTCAAAGTTGTCCTATTTTAGATTATGTAGTTATCCCATCCAAAATCAAATTCCAACCAATTTTTCCAATTTCATCTTGCATGAGAATGCATTTTATGAATTCAGTTCTCAAACCCAAATAAATAACTTTATGTTCCCTGTATGTTTTTCCATCTTTCCATGTTTTCTTTTTTGCCTCTGTTCTCCTGTCCTCTACGAAATGACCTTCATCCCCAATTGTTTTGGTTTCACCTTCGGTAGTCATCTCAGATATCAACTCTTTCACAAAAATTGTCCTGATTCCCAGTTGAAGATAATTTCATTCTCTAATCTTTGTGTCATTTTACCTACATTCATTTAATGGTATAATTATCTGACTTGACTCGTGGTTATTAGTAAACTTCTAATCTCCACTGCTTGATTTGGTGTTTCTTGAAGGCTAAATCAATGTCTTCTAATTGTATCATTCATAGTGTCCAATATCTAGGACGTGCTCACAAAAACTGGTTGATTTAAGAAATGAAAAATTTTAAGTCATGCATTATGTTATATTAAAAAGATTCCATATCTAAAATAATCACATTAATCAGTGTAAAGGAATTGTTAAAATGACAAAATAAAATTTATGTTATTAAAAGTTGTATTAGATTTCTGCCTCTCAAATTAATGAGGATTTGACTTTATAGTCTACATAGTATATTTCAAAATTTGAAAATTTCAAAACTGTTATCTTCAAAATGTTTAAGTCCTATAAAAATACCTCAATACAATTATTTTGTGATAGTTTAAACTTTCTCTGGCTACTGACCTTCACAAAAATTATTTAGGTGAACGACCACTAAGTTTCTCCCCTGAGGGGTTACTTTAATTTAATCATATTCTAAAAATGATTTACAGCAAAATTTGAAGTTCTACATCAGTCTGAGGAGTAGTTGGAAGTTCTTTCAGTTCATTTATTCATATTTACAAAGTTGCTTTACAAAGAAAATACTGTAGTAGTATTTATGAATAGAACAAAAATAAAGCAAAAAAAGACAAAGCTCTTTCTCTAGGAAAAGGGTAGAATATATGCATTTGAGAAAAATTCCTTTTTTCCCCCTTTATTCTAATGTTGACTTACCATCAGAGGATTAATATCCCCGTGGGTCATGTATTTGGAAATAAAGAGAATACCCTGGCAAAAATATGTTTTGAAGTGAATGATAATTTTAGTAAGTAGGGAATTATATTCTAGCACAAAAGGAATTGTAGTAGGTTATTTAAAAATTTTTTTAATTTTATATATAAGTATATATATGTATATACACACACACTTAAAGGTTAAAGCAAATGTTACTGTTCTTTAAGTAAACGGGGAAAACATTATAATGAATTATGCTCTTTTTAAATACCATATAAAAGATACAAGACAATAATTTTATTAACAATACTTTGTGATCTCATTTTCTTATTTACCCCTTATATGATGTTTGTTAACAATATTGTGCCATCTCAGCAAATCAGTTTATCTAGAGATATGTCTCTTCAGATGCAACCTTTGGTTGCTAAGATTACAGTCAACTCCATCATAGCTGAAAGAGAAACAGGCTGTTCTCATTTAATTTAGGTTTCTATTTTGGCCAAAATTTTAATATTTTATTGAAATTTAAAATTACTGAAATGGGAAACAGTTTTTGTCATTGGAGAATGACACATATTCACCTGAGTGTTTTAAACATATTGGGCCAGAAATAATGACCTGTAAACATGTTTGGAAACATGTTCTGAAACATTGGACTTCATCAATTCCAAGGATCCATTTTGCCACCACTATAAAAGCACTAACTTTAACAAATCCATTGGCACAGAATAACCTTATCAACAAGATTCCCCTCAAATGGTTCCCTATTGTGTAAGGATATTATCATATTCCTGGATTTTTTATTCAAAACCCTCTGCAGTCCAACTTCCATCTAGCTCTATAACTCAGTACTTCAAGCATACTTAGGAAAAGAAACATAACTAAGAAAAACAAAACAAATACATGCTTGCTCAGTGTCCCTTTGAGAAAAACAAAGTACATTATATGATTTAAAACAATGACAAATACTATAGTTAAAAAAATCTTTCAAATAAATATACAGATGCTCCTCGACTTGCAGTGAACTGACATCCCATAACCTGTCATAAGCTGAAAATGCTGTGTTGAAAATGCATTTATTACACTTAACTTAGCAACCATCATAGCTTAGCCTAGTTTACCTTAAACATCTTCAGAACACTTACATTAGCCTACAGTTAGGCAAAATCATCTAACACAAAGCCTATTTTATAATAAAGTGCTGAATACCTCATGTAATCTATTGACTATCGTACTGAAAATGAAATTCAGAGTGGTTGTATGAGTACTGGAAGTATGGTCCCTACTGAATGCATATAGCCTTTGCACCATCAAAGTCAAAAAATTGTAAGGTGAACTCATAAACTGAGGACTGTCTGTAACTGCTTTTTGGTAAAATATTTAGATAGTTTTAGGGAACACATTGAATTTATTTTCCACCATTTTCCTTAGTACACTCTTTGCTCCAGCCAAATTGGCTGGCTGTTTGTTTGAACTCTCTTGCCTGCAGAGGTTCCCTTAAAATTCTCTTCTCTTTCTGCCATTGATGTAAGTCCTTTGCCCCCTTTGGAGTCTAATATACCTTACATTACTTTCCTGAGGCTAGTATTGACAGCCTAGATAGAATGAAGAATTATAGAGTCTATAATTTAGTTACACTTGGGTTGGGCTACTTTGTATTTATTATTGGTCTTTCTAGTCACCATTTATTCATTCAATAAATATTTATTGAGTGACTACTTTTTGCCAAAACATGGAGATGAAAAGATAACTGAGAACTAATTTATATATTTTGTCTTTTAATCCCCCCAAAGCAGGGACCTTGCCTAATATCTTCATATACTCTCTATACTTTGCAGAGTCACAACTCGGTATCACTGTTGATAATGAAATTCCAGGTCTAGGATGTTTTAATTAAAAATCTTTTTAAAAGTTGTCAGTGGCTAACACAGTGAAACCCCGTCTCTACTAAAAATACAAAAAATTAGCCGGGCGTGGTGGCGGGCGCCTGTAGTCCCAGCTACTGAGGAGGCTGAGGCAGGAGAATGGCGTGAACCCAGGTGGCGGAGCTTGCAGTGAGCCAAGATTGTGCCACTGCACTCTGGCCTGGGCGGGCGAAAGAGCGAGACTCTGTCTCAAAAAAAAAAAAAAAAAAGTTGTCAGTTTATGTAACTAACATAAAGGTAGATATTTTGGGTTTTTTTAATTATGGTATTTAAATATTACTAGTTGTATTAGTCTGTTCTCACGCTGCTAATAAAAACATACCCAAGACCTGGTGATTTATAACGGAAAGAGGTTTATTTATTTATTTATTTATTTATTTATTTATTTATTTAATTATGAGACAGAGTCTCGCTCTGTCACCCAGGCTGGAGTGCAGTGGCACGATCTCAGCTCACTGCAAGCAGAAAAGAGGTTTAAATGGAACTGACTCACAGTTCCACATGGCTGGGGAGGCCTCACAATCATGGCGGACAGCAAAGGAGGGGCAAAGTCACATCTTAAACGGCGGCAGGCAAACAGAGAGCGTTTGCAGAGGAACTCCTCTTTATAAAACCATCATATCCTGTGAGACTTACTCACTACCATAAGAACAGCACGGGAAAAATCCACCCCCATGATTCATTACCTCACATAGGGTACCTCCCACAACACGTGGGAATTATGGGAGCTACAATTCAAGATGTGAAGTTGTGATTTAGGTGGAGTCACAGCCAAACCATATCACTAGCAACAGACAATGCTTCCCGAGGCAATGGAAAGAAGCCCCATTTGTCCTTACTTTGAAAACCACTGCTTTAGAGCATACCAGCCAAACTCAGCCTTGTAAGCTTTACTTTTAAAGGCATATTTCTTCAAGGCTTATGTTTTAAAAACTACTCAAGGTAGAATCTCTACAATAGATCTGGGAAGGTGGCAGTTAACTAATCCATTAACTCTTAAAGTCAGTGAACACTAGAAAAATATTCTAATTTGTTGTTGTTTTCTACATCCAAAGGCTTTCTCCCATTATTAAAATCAGAGGAAAATTATATATAAAGTCAGGAAAATTAATATTTTGAATTTAACTATACAGGCCCCTAAAGTCAAACTATACCAGCTCCTAAAGTCAAATGATTATTATTTTTATGGTATCTTTTCTAGATGTATATATGTTTAGCTACACAAATGCTATCCATCATTTCAGGTATGTTAATATGTACTCTGTTTACATGGTCTCTGTAGGACTTGTAATACTCTTTTTTAATTAGTGAACTTCGTTTCTGTTTGAATGGCTTCATGTGTTCACAAACTATTGATCTTTCTTGCTCTAAGCCGTAATTTCTTTTACTCTATTTTTTCTAGTTCTTGTGGAAAGCCTTTTCTTTTCATGTGTTTCACGTTGGCCCCACTTTTTTCTTTTTTCTTCTTCTACAGAAAGCCATTCAGCTATTTGAAGTCCAGATCAATTTCTATTTATGAAGTCTTCACTGATTATTCAAAGTTAATGTAATTCAAGCATATTTATTGTGCATATAATATAATTTATTCCCTAATCATATCCAAGTTAGCACTCCATTTTATACCATCTTGCTCTGTGCTATAATTCCTTCTTGTACATGTACAGTTCTTTAAAACAAGATTATAAATAATTAGAAGTTGAGGATTAAATGAACAGCATACCACACATAGGTTATTTCATTCCCTTTATATTTACAAATGTGCTTGACATATTTCATAGAATTTATGTTATGCTAGCAATGGTTCTTAACATTTCTGAGCTTTGGATAAGTTTCTTAAACTAACTAAAAAACATACTTTTTTAAGAAAATTTACTTGGTATTCTTGTGTGATACTCTGACTAAGGACCATGGATGTCTATAACTCAGTTCTCTTATAATTTTTGTTAGGAATGAAGATTTATTGCTCCCATAGACAACAGGCTTATCTAAATATCTATGTGTCTGGCCTGGAGATATGCATTTTAAGATGCCTGCCAGGTATATTTTGGACTCACTAAAGTTTAGAGAACTGTTGAAGAGATAATCCAATAAATTTGTTTTCTTAAAATTTCTTCAGAGTATTAAAACAAATTGAAGTTGAAGTATGCAACCATTTTGATATTTTTTGATGAGTAGGAAATATGATGCTAATAATTTACGTTTGTAAAGTGTTTTACAGTTAATACATATATGTTATATAAAGTTATACATATATCTATATATGTAGTTAATATTTTGACCTTAAAACCATATACTTTATTAACTTTTACAGTATATTTGTGAAGTAGAATCTAGAAGCTAAAAAGATATAACTCTAAGCTAATTAGGATGAATTTTCAAATGTGTGACAGTTTATATCTAGTTATTGAAGGGCAATAAAACACATCTTCAGCTAATGTTACAAAATGTGCCTTGGAAGTAAATGCCAAATGACCGAATTGATTTCATCTAAAATGAAGTATGTAAAAATTTGGTGAATGTAAATATTGATCCTAGGTTCATATAAACTGTTTTGATAAAACAAAATTGCAAGGAAGCAGATAATATCAAATGCGTAAAGTTTATCAAAAATAAGTAGTTGTGAAATCATTTTTTCATTGAGAATATCTTAACACGACTTTATGAGATAAGTCGAAAAACATTTTTCAATAAGGAAACAGCACTACCCAGAAGGGCGAGGCAGAAAGGGTTTGGTGCTAAGCTAATATAGTCTCAAATTTTGAGAATAAATTTTTTTTAAAGACTATGTAATTACGATACTTTTGCTTTGTGTTTTAACCCAATATCTGTATATCTACAAGTGCAAAGTTTTAAAAATTTCAAATAGCTCCTCCTTATTATAGAGTTAATAGGACTAATCACTGTATCCGTAGACTGTCCTTTATCCGAAATGCTTGGAACCAGACATGATTCAGATCTTAGATTTTTGTTTTTGTATTTTGGAATACATGCATTGTACTTACTAGTTTCGCATCCCAGATCTGTAAATCCAATCCAAAATGTTGCAATGAACATGTTCTTTGATTGTCATGTCAAATGCTCCAAAATTTTCGAGCATTTTTGATTTCAGATTATTGTATTATGGACCCCCAACCTTATTAAATTCAAGAGAGGCTTCCTTAACACAGATTTTTTTAAGGCAAGATTGCTATTAATAGCAACATAGACAAAGCACATTTTCTAGGGGAAGCAATTAGTATATTCATTTATATACTTATGCACTGCACAGCAAAGTTTCAGTCAATGAGGGACCACATGTAAGATGCTGTTTCCATGGATTATAATGGAGGTGAAAAATTCCTATCACCAAGTGACATTGTAGCCACAGTAACATTGTAGCACATCACATTTGTATGTCTGTGGTGATGCTGGTGTAAACAAACCTACTATGCCACCAGTCCTATAAAATAATAGCACATACACTTATATATAGTACATAATACTTGATAATAAACCATTATGTTACTGGTTTGTGCATTTACTAAAGTATACTTTTTATCATTATTATAGAGTGTACTCCTACTTACTAAAAATACATTAACTGTAAAACAGCCTCACATAGGTCTTTCAGGAGATATTCCAGAAAAAGGCATTGTCATCATAGGGAAAGAGAATTCTATGCCTGTTATTGTCCCTGAAAACCTTCTAGTGAAACAAACTGTGGAAGTCAAAGACAGTGATGTAGATGATCCTGACCCTGTGTAAGCCTAGCGTAATGTGTGGAGTTTTGTCTTCGTTTTTAACAAAAATTTTTTTAATGATAAAAGCTTATAGAGTAAGAATACAAAAAAGAAAATAGTTTTGAACAGCTATACAATGTGTTTATGTTTTATGCTGTGTTATTACAAAAGAGTCAAAAGTTAAAAAATTGAAAAGTTTATAAAGTAAATAGTTATAGTAAGCTGTTTAATTTATTATTGAAGAAAAATATTTTTCATAAATTTAGCTTAGTCTAAGTATACCATGTTTTAAAGTCTACAGTAGTGTACAGTAACATCCTAGGCCTTCACGTTCACTCACCACTTACTCTCCAACTCACCCACACAGCAACTTCCAGTCCTGTAAGCTCCATTCATGGTAAGTTCCCTATGAAGTAGATATGGTTTGGATGTTTGTCCCACCCAAATCCCATGTCCCCAGTGTTGGAGGTGGTGCCTGGTGAGAGGTGCTTGGGTTGTCGGGGGCAGATACATCATGGCTTGGTGCTGTCCTCACAATAGCGAGTTAGTTCTTGCAAGATCTATTTAGAAGTGTGTGGTTCCTCCCCTAGCCATCTCTCTGCTCCTACTCTTACCATGTGGCATGTTGGCTCCTGCTTCACCTTCTACATGAGTAATACCTCTCTGAGGCCTCCCCAAAGCCTGAGCAGATGCCAGCTTGTACAACCTGCGGAGCTGTGAGCCAATTCAACTTCTTTTCTTTATAAATTACCCAGTCTCAAGTATTCCTTTATAGCAACACAAGAACAGACTAATACACAGGTGTACCATTTTTTGTCTTTTATGCCACAATTTTTACGATATCTTTTATGCCACAATTTTTACGATATCTTTTCTAGATGTACATATGTTTAAATACACAAATACTTACCATTGTATTATAATTGTCTACCGCATTCAGTACAGTTACATGATCTAAAGGATAGTAGTCAGGGAGCAATAGGTTCTACCATAGAGCCTGGGTATATAGTAGGCTAAACTATCTAAGTTTTGTAAGTACACTCTATGATATTTGCATGATTACAAAATTGCTTAATGATACATTTCTTAGAACATATCCCCATAGTTAAGCAATACACGACTGTATTTTCAAGTACCGTGCCTTATCTAAAGAAGTGTTTTAGTTCACTCTTGCTCACTCTCTCACTTTCTCTCTCTCTCGTTACACATGGCTATCAGAGGGCATTTTTTTTTGTATAGTTCCTTGGGAAAAACAAATGTTGCTTTCATATTTAAAAATTTTATTTTCCTCTTTGACTAACAAATATGATTGGCAAATAAAAAGACCTGTGACCTCAAAAAGCTCTGTGCGATAGTGGCTTAATTAAGGTGTTTCTTTTCATTTAATATATGGATTACCATTTATGCCAATATTATAACCAGATTATTCAATCAACAATAAGGATTTATATTTATTATGAGAAAGGCATGATTGATCAAATGTATGAATAACTATCCAACCATTACATGAGCTTGCCTTATACATGGTGACTATCAAGCATTTATGCATGTTAATTAGAGATGTTTTGTATTCTTCCTTATGTTTCATAAAACATTTATTTTCCACAATTTCTTTTGAATACCTTCTTCTGGGTTGACAGTTGAAAGCATTAAAGCATTTCAGGAGAAATATTTTAAGGTTTTTACCTGTTCTTTGGTGGAAATAAGAATTTTCTTTCTCACAGACTGGTGCACAAAGACTCCATCTAACAGCTACCTGTATTTCCTGACAGTGACTCTGAAAGGTTAGTTTCTAAAAGTTTAAAAGTCATTTCATTATATCAGAGCTTTTATCCAAAATTCATGCTGACTGTAAAAACATATATGGGTAAGGATGATTTACTTTGAAATCATCACAAGCAAATAATATCCGGAAACTTGTACCTTTAACTTGCTGGTCATATTTTCTAAATACACTTTAAATAAGCATACTAGTGTTCACTCTTTCTGAACCTATAATTATTTCATTCTCATTTGTGTTATAACAGCCATGCATGTTTGGTAATTTTATTTCTCTGATAGTTGGAAAAATATAATTTGTTCTATTGTATTTATTTATTATTTTCCAATGAGATGTTCAGTCATTGTCCCAGAAATACATAGGTTCAAAAGATAAATAAGATAGAGAATTAACCATAACATGTAGTTGCCTTATCTGAAGCAGAAAAAGATTTATTTCCTTAAAACAAAACAAAACAAAAATAATTTTCCATTCTTTACTATTTATTTAATATTTGAGTTAGCTAAGCTTGGTAAAAAGGATTGCTGTGTGCTGTAATTTGAGGGTTTTCAGGACCTATTAATTAAAAAAAAGTCCTCCAAATATATAAAAAGCAGCTGCTCCAACCCACATGGCCTGATAATTTCACGCTTAGGACAAGTGAATAATGAAATATAAGAAAGTACTTTGTATTTTAGGGAGATGAGTACGGAGAGAGAGGAGCTTGGAAGTGGAGACAAATTTTAAAGCACATAAAACCTTGGAGAAGAATTTTCCTTGAGATATAGGATAGTAAAACAAGTATACCATTTGCCCAGGGGTGGTGCAAAGAGATTAGAAGGGCTACAGCAGCTCAAATAAACTGTTTCTAGGGCTAAATTTCCTTCCTTCCTTCCTTCCTTCCTTCCTTCCTTCCTTCCTTCCTTCCTTCCTTCCTTCCTTCTTTCCTTCCTTTTCTTTCTTTCTTTTTTTCCTTCTTTCTTTCTTTTTCTTTCTTTCTTTCTTTCTCTTTCTCTCTCTTTCTTTCTTTCTTTCTTTCTTTCTTTCTTTCTTTCTTTCTTTCTTTCTTTCTTTCTTTCTTTCCTTTCTTTTCTTTCTTTTCTTTCCTTTTTTTCCAGAAGTCTAGGATACTTATTATGGTATCTTCCGGCATAATGCTTTAGAAGAAGTTAGCAAAGTATCAGTGATTGGATGAGGGCAAGACCTCCTAAGCTCCACAGATACAGTGGCTAGGACATGGAATTGTACCATTTATTTCTGAAAGATCTAAACTTTGTATCTTCTTCTTTCTGTGAAAAGGATAACATATGGCCTACACTGTAAATACCTTGTATTTTAGTCAGGAGAGGCGAGGGCAGTTGGTGCTTTACTGCTATAGAGTGTTCTCATGGGAAAAAAAATAGCATTGACCCAGTGAATGAGAGCAGCCAGATAAAATGATTACAACCTATTGTATAATTCCCTGATCCCACCCAGTTGTGTCATGGAACAGGATATCACACATGTATACAATGGAATTTGTGTCGAACATAAGAAGCATTTGTTCCTTGATTTTTTGAAGTGTATAAACAGTAGATATTCATTTGTGTTTGTTTTATTTTAGGTATCCCAATACCTAAATACACAGAAATTACTGGAAGAAATATTCAATCTGGTGTGATATACTAGGTGAATGTATCATAAGAATTTCTGTTCCTTACAAAATTGTGAATGCAAAGTTTTAGGAATTATATTGGCTATATGATACTGATCTTTGATATCTTTGTACCTTAAAGCAAGATTTTCATAGTGAACACTGGCATTCACAGTATTGTTTTTTCTCTGGCTATATCAAGAGCTTTAGTTGTTTTTTGTTAAATGAAAAGAATGAAGAGACTATCTTTCAGACTTAAAAGTTAAAGTTCTGTGTGCAGACTTTCATGTCATGTAGAAAAAGGAAATAATGGGAGTTAATTGGTTTTGCTGTAATTTTTCTTCAGTGGATTAAAAAAAATCTATGCTTAAAATACTATTTAATGATAATGGGTGACAATTTCTATAAAAATACAATTTTTGTTTCTTAGAAAGTTAACTTTTTTCTATATTTTATATAAATATGGCATTAGTCAGCAACTGTGTGTTCGGATGCCTAAAATGTATAGCTTTTTTGTTTGTTTGTTTGTTTGTTTGTTGCAAGAAGCTATGTCTTAATTAATTTAGGAGACTATAGGGTTGTTGGGAAGACACATATAAATGGAGAAGCCAGAAAAAGCTGGACACAAAAACAGATTATTAGAATGGAGCTGTACGTGGATATTAGAATTGGTGGCTTTTTAAAATAACTGAGACATAGTTGCACATTTCCATACTCCTGTGTTTACCATTGAGCTTTTTTACCCTCTTTGTATTTTTCTCTATATGACTAGTTTTCTTACTTATAATTTTGATACATTTAATAGCTTCAGTTTATCAAGCCGTTTACAACTATCCCCTCACTCTGTATTCTCTTTCTAATGACTGTTCAGTTTCAGCATCTATCAAATACCTTGATGCCTTCATTTGACAAGTCAGGTTCAAACCTGATAATCCTATTGGCTAATCTCACTTCCATGCTAGACATCATAGATGACTGTTAAATCTGAGGATTAGCTGCCTTTGGATGATTTATCCATTTTTATTTAGTTCAGTCTGTGGTACAGGCTGGATCATGTGGGTCTAAATATGAGTTAAAATTACATTGATTGGAGATCTAGAGGTTTTCCTTTAGGAAAAACTATAGGCTTGGAATAAACAATAATTGGTACATTTGAGATTTTAAAAATTCTGTCTTCTATACATACGGCCAATAAACATATGAAAGAAAGCTCAACATTACTGATCATCAGAGAAATGCAAATAAAAACCACAATGAGATAGCATCTCACACCAATCAGAATGGCTATTATTAAAAAGTCAAAAAACAACCGGTGTGTTTGAGGTTATTGAAAAAAAAAAGGAATGTTTTCATACTCTTGGTGGGTGTGTAAATTAGTTCAACCATTGTGGAAGACAGTGTGGTGATTCCCCAAAGACCTAGAGGCAGAAATACCATTTGATCCAGGAATCTCATTACTGGGTCTATACCCAAAGGAATATAAATCATTCTAGTGTAAACATGCATGCACATGCACTTGTATGTTCATACAGCACTATTCACAATAGCAAAGACATGGAATGCCCATCAATGATAGACTGAATAAAGAAAATGTGGTACATATACAACATGGAATACTATGCAGCCATAAGAGGAACAAGATCATGTCCTTTGCAGGGACATGGATAAAGCTGGAAGCCATTATCCTCAGCAAACTAACACAGGAACAGAAAACCAAATACCACATGTTGTCACTTATAAGTGGGAGGTGAATGATGAGAACACATGGACACATAGTGGGGAGCAACACTCACGAGGGCTTGTTGGAGAATGGGGTGGGGTGAGAGGAGGGGTGAGTTGGAGGACGGGGTGGGGTGAGAGGAGGGGTGAATCAGGAAGAATAGCTAATAGATGCTGGGCTTAATAGCTAGGTGATGGGATGATCTGTACAGCAAACCACCATAGTTCATGTTTACCTATGTAACAAACCTGCACATCCTGCACCTGTGTCCCTTAATTTAAAATAAAAGTTAGAAAATAAAAAAAATAGCTATCTTCTCTAACACAAGGAGCTATTCTCCAATATTATGCATCATTTATTCATTTACAACTCATTTGGCCACTCAATTCATTTTATATATATATATGTGTGTGTGTGTGTATAAATATATGTGTGTGTGTATATATATATGTAATATAGGGGAGAATATATTGGATATTGGATTTTGTGTCTCTTCCTAGTTCAAGAATAAAGATACTTTATGTGATTGGGTTATTAAAGCAAACTGTCAGTCACATGACTGCTTATATGTTCCCTTGAGGCCAGGTCATTTGACATTATATTCTTCATGTTTACAAAATGGTCCCCCTAGCCCATCTATAACCCCAGGAGCCTTGCCTGCTGGTAGGGATGTATTTCTTACAGGATCACACTCCTTGGTACTTCGTAGGCTGGTATTTATTAGTAATACGCCCTGTAAGTGCCTCTGTCCAGTGGGCATTATGGTTCTTTCTGGTCAAGGTTCTTGGTATATTTGGAAGTGACATGCAGTTGATATGTGTAGTCCCATATTCTCATCACAGTTTTCCCAGTTCAAGATGTCCTTGGTATTCAGTGCTGCACAGATATTCTTTGTAATGAATGGATGACAGTCCTTAACTGATCCTTACTTGTTTGTTTCCCACAAAGTGAAAATAAGTCCTGTATGCAATATGCAATATTTTAACTTTTTAATTTCAAAAAATTAATATGATTATTAATCTTATGATCAAATAAAGTGGTTATTAACTAGCAATTATGTGCAACATTCTAATATTTGATTGTATGAATTAGATATGTCACACAACATGTGATCTTAATCTTTCAATCAATTATAAATGCTTACTCAGATATTTCTACAATGTTACCAAATTTCAATATGAATTTATAATATGAATCAGTCTTTCCTAATTCTCACACCCATAAAATGTCAGCTGAGTAAATTATTTACCAATAATACACTTACCAGTAAGATAGCATAGCCTTAAGTTAAAGCATTACTTTACCTAACTTCTTTTCAACTTTCAGGTTATCCTAGTCTAAGCTGTTTACTTGGATTTTCCTCTTTTAATTCTTGTATTCATCTCTGTTGATCCTAGTATTCTGATAACAGATTCTAATAATTCCCCAACCATTCCCCAAAGCTGCCCCATATACAAAAGCTGAAATAAAAGAAAAAGGAAAGTACTGTAACAAGGAAGGGGATAGAAAAGTCTTCATGTAGAAGAAGATGCCCAAGTGAAATTTTGAAAAATGAGTACTAATTTGACAAAAGTATGAAAGTAAAGGACATTTTTGGGTAACACATATTTAAAATACTCAATGTGTAATTATTAATTCACTGATTCCATAAACATGCTTTGAAGTCCTGCTGTGTTTAGGTCTTATACAAGATGCTGGAGCTAAAGATTTAGAAAAGAGTGTCCTATAATTTATAGGGAGATTCATAATAAGTTCGGCACTTAATAAGATGAAAATAGAATAAGTGTTATGCGGAGATTGTATGCATGCACTCTGGACACTCACATATGGTCACATATCTCAGCCTGGGAAGAAAGGAGTTACTGAAGACGTTCTGTATGAAATCATTTTGAAATCAATGTATTGAGGTATAATTTACATATAATAAAATGGACACATTTACTCTACAGATTGATGATGTTTGACATTCAGCTGTGAAACCTCCACCCCAATTAAGATATGTCTCAATATTCTGTAAAATTCTGTCTCTTTGCAATGTTTCCTTGTGCATCTTTTCTTGTTAGTTCTTCTGGAATAAGTAATTTTTGAAATGAGTTTTTGACAGATTTTTCAGTAGTTATGTAAGAAGAACAAGAATTTGAGTAGTTATTTTAGAAAAACAAGAAGAAAAAGCACCTCACTAAAAGCAGGGCTTCTGTCAAAGAGCATAAGAAAATGAGGCTAGAGAAGTTCGTAATTAGATGATAAAGAACACTGAAAGAAAATCTGTAGTACTTCCATGGGTTTAAAACAGGGTAAGTCATAATAATAGCAGTAAAGTTAATGATGATGATAATAATAATATTGTTGAGTGTTTACCCAGAGGCAGGCACTTGTGTATGCATGATTTAATTTAACCTTGTAAAGAGGTTGCTTTTCTCATCCATTAAAGATTGGAGAAGCTAGAAACTCAGTAGTATTAAATGAATTGAAGATTCACAAACAGTAAGAGCTCCTGGGAGGTATTTACACAAAAACCCTTTTCATTTTACTTTCAACATGATTTTTTTAAAACATTAACAATAAATTGATGATAGATTGAAAGCAGCAGGGCTGGGGTCCAATTTGAGAGATAATTAGGAGGTAGAATCTACAGGGCTTAATAACACATGGTTGAGGGAAGGATTTGGTAAAGAGAGTATTGAGGATCATTTTCAACTTAGATGAGGAGATGATGCAATTACCCAAGGTGAAGACAATTGAAATAGAAACAGGATTGGAGATGACAAGTTCAGTGTTAGCCATGCTGAATTTAAGCATGAATGTTACTTCCAAGTGTTGAAGTATGGCAGGAATTTGGAAATAGAGCTCTAAATTTTGGAAAAAAATTTCTATACTGTTAAAAAAGATGTGAAATCATTAGTATACACATTTTAGTTAAAGCCAGAGAGAATGTAAATAATTAACAGAAAAAAAACTAAGGATAGAAGAGCAAAACATTTGTCTTTAAGGAATGTTGGGGAAAAACAAATCAAAGATAATATTAAGTAGAAAAACAACAAAAAACCCAAATAATAGAAAATAGTGTCTTGGAAATCAAGGGCTGGGTGTGTTCCAAGGTGCTATTTTTTAATGACATCATGAGAAGTGAAAAGAGAAGTCGTAGAGAAGGAAAAGAAGAAGAGTGATTAAATATGTACATTGCACTTTGAATCCAGGCAGTCACTGGAAATTTGCGTGAAAGTAGTTTCTTTGTAATGGGGAAGAAGGTGGACTGCAATGCATGGAGATTTGAATAAGAAAAAGGGACAATGCATGTAGAAAGCTCAAGATGCTCAACTTTGAGGAACGGAAACAGATGGGAATATGTTATAGGAAATCATAAAACTGAGGGAGTTGTTTTTTGCTTGATCCAGTTCCAAAAGAAATAATCACACACACACACAAAAAAAAAAAAAGAAGAAAAGAAAAACAAAAAAGAAAAGAAAGAGGAAAAGAGGAATTAATCATGAAGAAGAAGGATACTTATTGCAACAAAATCGTTGAGGATGTATGAGGGGTTAGTGTTTGAGCACAGGTAGAGGGATAATGTAACGAGGGTGCTGTAACATGGCCATTTGTTAGACTGACAGCGTAGGTTGGAGAGCAGGCACTTTTTGCTGAGGCAATTTCCCCAGCCTTGTGTTTAAGGAACTTTAGAGTGTGACTATTCTGTTGTGGGGTGAGGTGGAGGGCTGCAAGGAAAACTACACTCTGAGGCTCACTTAAGGCATGTGCTGCCGGTAGCACTTGTGAATGAGGTGCAGAGTTAGAGGCAGTAATTACGGCATTAGCATCGCAGAGTGCCCAGTGAAAAGTTTTTGGAGGGAAGAAAATTGTCTATAATGATTGCTTTCTGTTTTAGATTTTACTCTATAAAACATTATTTCCAAAATCGGAAACCTAGATGGCCTCTAATTCTTATTATTCACTGCTCAAGAACTGTGCCTGTTTCCTCCTATTAAGTATGTTTTCTTGTGCTGTTCTGTTGCTTAGACAATTTTCTTTGGTTCTTCCTATTGCATTCTCATTGAGTTTTCTTATCTTTTCTCACATTTGTTTCCTTGTGATAGTGCAGGGCTGAGTCTTCCTGGTTCCTTCAATGGCTAGCTACATTACATTTCTTTCACTGAAAGCCTTCCCTTTTTTCTAGTGGGGATGGGCACATTGGTGTGGGAAATAGGAGAGCTGAAGAGAGAGAGAAGGGGTGTGAGTGGAAATAGTGAGTGGGGATTATATCAGTAGGCCTTTATCATCTGTCACTTTCTTTCCTGAAGTTTCAGTGATGACATTTCTGATAACATTCGTAAGAATGTAATAGAGCTGTTTTTCCTAATTTTTAATATATACTTCAGTAAATTAAGGTTCACATCATACTATAAGTTCAAGAAGTTAAATGGGAAGAAACAATTCCCTAGTCAAGCTTGAGAATATATGAGAACTTAATTTCAATGCCATACAAAAATATTCTTTGTGTGAAATAGGCAAGAGTTATTTTTTGACATGTAGATAAAATATGTTTTACAAGCGTTGACAATAGACACATTTTATAACAGCATAAACATTATAAATAAGAAAGTAGAGTATAAAAGTATTGTGTGAGAGAGGTCAATGTCAGTAAGAAATTATGAAGTTAACAAGAGGAAGAAAAAAACTGGTGTAAATAGATTGAATGAGTTGCTCTGTTAAAAAACAAAAAACAAAAAAACTTAGGCTAGGTCATTAAATCTAGCTGTTTTAAATGTTTTAAAAATTGGAAAGTATAAGCAACATACTGGAGACTACAAATAATA
This sequence comes from Pan troglodytes, assembly GCF_028858775.2. NCBI lineage: Eukaryota > Metazoa > Chordata > Mammalia > Primates > Hominidae > Pan > Pan troglodytes. The sequence goes on from NC_072411.2 coordinate 89,288,856, forward strand.
ATTTATCTTTAAGTATCATCAGTGATGATTGAAAGAAAATCATACAAAGCACCATGAAGTAAACATGACCTTTTTTTTTTAACTTGGTAAAGAAATTTTTATTTTATATCTCTCCAAAGAATGAAAAATGCAGACAAAAAGATGTTCAACATCATGAATCATAAGGGAAATGCAAATCAAAACTACATTGAGACACCACCTCAAACCTGTTATGATGGCTGCCATTGTAAAAACAAAACAAGTGATGGGGAGGATGTGGAGAAATTTTAACCCTTTTTCAGTATTAGTGGGAATGTAAAATGGTGCAGCCACTGTGGAAAACAGAATGGTGTGCCTCAAAAAATTAAAAATATAATTCCTACATGATTCAGCAATTCCATTTGTGGGTATATACTCAAAAGAATTGAAATCAGGGGCTCAAACAGGTATCTGTGCACCTATGTGCATAGCGGCATTATTCACAATAGTCAAAAGATGGAAGCAACCCAAGTGTGGATTGCAATTGACATGAATGAACAAGCAAAATGAGATATACACACACAAGGAAGAATTATTCAGCCTTCAAAAGGAAGAAAGTTTTGACAACATGGTATTACACAGATGAACCTCAAGGGCATCAAGCTAAGTAAAATAAGTCAGACACCATGGGACAAATATGGTATGATTTCACTTACAGAAGCTACTTAGAATAGTCAGAATCATAGGGACAGAAAGTAGAATGCTGGGGGAAGAGGAAATAGGGAGTTATGTTTCATGGGTATGGAGATTTAGTTTTGAAAGATAAAAAAGTTCTGGAAATGGTTCATGATGATGTCATGCTATGTATATTTTTTACCACAATTAAAAAAGTAGTTTTATTTTAAAAGGCCGAAGGGTGATAAAAGGCCGAAGGGTGATGAAAGTCCTCACTGCTTTATCCATCTTTGGGAGTTTTCTTCTCCATTTAATTCATTAAAAGAACTTTCAAATCTTACAATTTTCTAGGAAGCTGTTCCTGTGCAGTTTGCTCTCCTGGATTTCTCCCAAGGGACTACTGTCATGGAACAGAATTCCACTCAGGTAACATGGGGCCCAGCCAACCGCAAATGCCAACCAGGCATTTGTGTGCTGTCTTTAAGAAGAAAGGAGCTGGATGGGTCTTAGGGTAAAGGAACAAGAAGGTGTGGGTAGGGGCTGAGACCAGCCTGAGTATTGGAATTTGTCCTTGTCAGCTGCAGGAAAAGCCCTGTCAAGGCCTGCACAGAGGCTCCAAGTGCAGAAGTATATGTGCATGTGCCCATGTATGCTTTCACTTATTTATGTGTTCATCTATTCATGTATTCAATGAACACAATTAGCAGCTGGTGTATGCTGGGTACTGTTCTATCTAGTAGTAAACCAGCCTGGGTGGGCTTTGTCCTCATAGGAAAGATATAGTGAAGGAGCTCACAGGCAAGCACATGCGTGTACAGTGAGCCCACAACTGCACTCTGATGGGGTACATTAGGCAAGTCTCATTTTTCTGGTAGCCAGTGGGAGATGCATACAGATAAATCCAACAGAGAATCAGGAGCAAGATGCAGGACAAGTTGGAGATACAATTTGTGCTCAGAATGCCGAGGCCCTTGCCAGCCATGCAAAGGTCTTAACCCTAGAGCAGCATGAAGCCATGAAGGATTCTAGGCAGTGAGAGGCACGGTGAAATTCATGTTTTGCAAAGTTCCTGCAGGCTGCAGTGTCAATACATAGTAGGAAGGCAGGAGGCCAGGTGAGAGAGGAGCTGGCCTGCTCCAGGAGGTAGAAGCCTCTGGAGGTGTTTAGCAGGTAAAGTCCACAGCATTTGGTGGTAGTTGGATTAGTGGGAGGGGAAGTAAGAGGGGAGATTGAGACATGAAGCTGGAACAAAATCATGAGATTTGGTATCCATCAGTCCACCTATTCCTACTTTTCCCTGTGTGATGCTGAGTCGATGTGCCCATAGTCTTAGTTGATGTGCTTTTAAAATGAGAAAAGGAGCCACCTCGGCCCCTCTTTCTCTAGAGTTTCTGCTACAGTGATTGGGTGAGATCATGTGAATACAGAGCTTTGTCAGCAGGGGCAAGGTGTTGCAGGCTTATTGATGAGAATGTGGATGGTGATGGTGATGGAGAACATAATTCTGGTATTTAAGGGGTTGAGGAGTGCTGCATGTACTCCACGCAGGGCAGCATACTCAGAGCTTTATGCATATCATCCAGTAGGATTTTGTCCCACATTTGGAGATACATGTTACTATCCCCAAGATAATGAGAAAACAGCTCCAGAGACGCTTATGCAAGGTCACCCAGAGGAGGAGGGTCAGAAGGCAGATTCAAAACATGGTTTGTCTGGATTTAAAACTCTTATGAGCCCCACACCACCAGCCACTTAAGAAGGCAATTGTACTTTGAGATTTTATCAGTCTCAGTTGGCTTTGGGGCCAGGATGTGTGTTCATTCATTCATCAGTCCATTCAGAAAATATACATGGAGTACCTAACATTTGGCAGCCACAGCCCAAGCCCATGAAGGGAACAGTGGACAAAACACACATCTTCGCATGACTTCTTTATTGTGGTTTAAAAAAAAGACATATCATGAATTCTACTCTCTGAACAAAATTTTCAGTGTACGGTATGTACAGTATTGTTAGTTGTATGCATATTGTTGCACAGCACATCTCTAGAGCTTTTTCATTCTGCCTGACTGAAACTCTACACACATTTTACAACTCCCCATTTCTTTCTCCTCCTAGGCCGTGGCAACCGCCATTCTACTTTGTTTCTGTGAGTTTGACCACTTTAAATATCCCATGTAAGTGTAATCATGCAACATTTCTCCTTACGTGACTGGCCTGTTTCACTTAGTATAATGTCCTAAAGTTTCATTCACATTGTAGCATATGACAGAATTTCCTTCCTTTATAAAACTGAATAATATTCCATTGTATATATTTACCGTATTTTATTTATCCACTCATCTGTTGATGGACAATTAGGTTGAGTCCACATCTTAGCTATATGACTAATGCTGCAATGAACATGGGAGCACAGCTAACTCTTTGAGACCGTGATCTCAATTCATTTAGATCAATACCTTGAAGTGAGATTGCTGAATCATATGGTAGTTCTATTTTTAAAATTTTGAGGAAACTTAGTACTGTTTTTCAAAGCAGCTGCACCATTTACTTTCCCACCAACAGTGCAGAAGGGTTCCAATTTCTCCACATCCTCAGCAACACTTGTTCTTTTCTTTTTTTAAAATATTTTAATTTAGATAAAGAGATTACATGTGAGTGTTTGTTACACTGTTATGTGCTGGTGGAGATTGTGCTTCTAATTCACCCATTACCCAAATAGTGAATATTGTACCCAATAGGCAATTTTTCAGTCTTCCCTGTCCTCCCACCCTTCCCTGTTTCAGAGTAACCAGTGCCTATCACTTCCACCTTTATATCCATGTGCACCCATTGTTTAGCACTGATTTATAAATGAGAACATGTAGTATTTGATTTTCTGTTTCTGAGCTAGTTCACTTAAGATAATGGCCTCCGGCTCCATCCATGTTGCTGCAAAGGACATTCATTCTTTTTTATGGCTATGTGGTATTCCATTTTATGTGTGTATGCATGTGTGTGTGTGTATGTGTGAGTGTACATGGTATTTAATATATATATAATACATATACATATATATGTATATTACATCAATAAATACCAACATTTATTGATGTGATATGCCATATTAAATGTGACACACACACACACACACACACACACACACAGACATTTTCTTTATCCAGTCAACCATTGGATAGACACTTAGGTTGGTTCTATGACTCTCCTATTGTGAATAGTGCTGTGATGAACATACAAGTGCAGGTGTCTTTTGTATACAATAATTTATTTTTCTTTGAATAAATACCCAGTGTTGGAATTGCTGAGTTGAATGGAGTTCTATTTTCAGTTCTTTGAGATACCTCCATATTGTTTTCCGTAAAGGTTGAACTAATTCGCATTCCCACCAACAGTATATGAGCATTCCCTTTTCTCTGCATACATGCCAACATCTGTTATATTTGACTTTTAATTCTAGTCATTCTGACTGTTGTGAGATAATATCTTATTGTGGTTTTAACTTATATTTCTCTGATGTTTAATGATGTTGAACAATTTTTATGTTTGTTTTACACTTATTATTTCTTCTTTTGATAAATATCTGTTCATGTCTTTGCTAGTTTTTAATGGGGTTTGTTGTTTGTATCTTATTGAGATTTTGAATTCCTTATAGATTCTGGATATTAGTCCTTTGTGAGAGGCATAATTTGCAAATATTTCTCCCATTCTGTAGGTTGTCTGTTTACTCTGTTGATTATTTCTTTTGTTGTACAGAAGGCTTTTAGTTTAATTAAATCCCGTGTCTATTTTTATTTTTGTTTCATTTGATTTTGGGGTATTCATCATGAGTTATTTGCCTAGACCAATCTCCAGAGGAGTTTTTTTCTAGCTTTCTTCTAGAATTTGTATAGCTTCAGGTCTTACTTTTAAGTCTTTCATCCATATTGACTTAATTTTTGTATAATGTGAGAGATAAGGGTCTATCTTCATTCTTCTGCATATGGCTAGCCAATTTTCCCAACAACATTTTTTGAATAGGATGTCCTTTTCAGATTTGTTATTTTTGTCAACTTTACTGATGATCAGTTGGTTGTAGGTATGTGGCTTTATTTCTGGGTTCTTTATTCTGTTCCACTGATCTATGTGTCTATTTTTGTACCAGTACCACATTATTTTAGTTACTAAATCCTTGTAGTGTAATTTGAAGTCAGGCAATATCATGCCTCTGGATGTGTTTTTCTGGTTTAGTAATTCTTTGGCTCTTTGAGCTCTTTTTTGGTTTTGTATGAACTTTAGGACTGTTTTTTTCTAATTCCATGAAAAATGATGTTGGTAATTTGATAGGGATTGTGTTGACTCTGTGGATTATTTTGGGCAGCGTTATCATTTTAATGATATCAATTCTTCCAACCCATGAGCATGGAATGTTTTCCATTTGTTTGTCATCTATGATTTCTTTCATCAGTGCTTTGTAATTTTCTTTGTAGAAATCTTTCACTTCCTTGCTTAAATGTGTTTATAGGTATTTCATCTATTTATGACTATTGTAAATGTGATTGAGTTCTTGATTTTGGTCTCAGCCCAAATATTACTTTTTTAAAATAGGAAAAGTTTCATGAGTTTGCATATTCTCCTTGCACGGGGACCACGCTAATCTTTCCTGTATCATTCTAATTTTAGTATATGTGCTACTGAAGAGAGCACCAAACATTATTGATGTATTAAAAATGCTACTGACTTTTGTACATCAATTTTGTAAGGTTCATTTGCTCTATAGTCACTTATGTCCAGAGTTCCTTGGTTGATTTCTTGCCCCAATAATCTGGTGTTATCAGTAGGGTGTTGAGTTACTCACTATTATTTTATTGCTATGAATCTGTTTTCCTGGTCTAGTAGTATTTGTTTTATGAAACTGGATGCTCCAATGTTGGGTACATATATATTTAGAATAGCTAAATCTTCTTCTTCTATTGAACCCTTCATCATTATCTAATATCCTACTTTCTATAAATTTTACTGATATTGGTTTATAGTCTGTCTTACGTGATATGAAGATGGCTGGTCATGCTCATTTTTGTTTTCCATTTGCATAATATGTCTTTTTTTACCCCTTTACTTTGTCTGTAGTATTTAGCCAAGAGTAACTATCTTGTAGGTAGCAAGTCGTTGTGTCTTTTTTTCTTTAAAATACAATTTGCCATTTTGTATGTTTCAGGTAAAGCATTTAGGCCATTTATATTCAAGAGTAATATTGATATGAAAGGTTTTGTTCCTGTCATAGTGTTGCTAGCTAGTTGCCTTGGAGTTTCAACTGTGTAATTGCTTTATAAGAGCTGTGAGCTTTGTAGTTATGTATCCTGTTATGATAGTGAATATCATCCTTTTGTTTCCATGTTACAAATTCTTTGAGTATTTTCGTTTGACTAGTCTAATGGTAATACGTTTTCTTTGTAGTTATTTGTCTGGGAAAGACTTTAGTTTTGCTTCATTTTTGAAGCTTTGTTTGGTAAGATATGAAATCCTTGACTGGTGTTTTTTATACATAAAGAGACTAAAAATAGGCTCCTAATCTCATCTGCTTATATATATACACACATATATATATACACACATATATATATACACATATATACACATATATATACACATATATACATATATATACACATATATACATATATAAGGATATATATGTGTGTATATATATATATAATGTATGTTGTATAGGGTCTTTTGGCTTTGGTTCTGGGTACTTTCAGCAGCAAAGAGTCTCTATAAATTTCTTAGTTACAGATAGCCTTTTGTGGTGTTTTTCTCAAATACTGATTCCAGTTGTGATGTATGGGACATGTGGGCAGGCTCATAGCCTCTAGTGGAGCTAGGGTGACAGAAGTCACAGGAAGCTTATCTCATTCTCTAGTGCTGTGCACTTGTGTCAGCAGATTTTCTACTGTGTTGTGCCATTCAACCTCCAGGCCAGTAGGTGGTATTTATAGGTAAGATTTGGCTGCAGCTAATGCAGATTGGTACATATATTATCCTGTTTACTGGGAGAAACTCTCTATTGCCTTAGGAAGAGGGCTGATTTTTCTCAGATGAACACTCTTTTCCCATCTTCTCCTCCCTGGGATCCGAAGTGTCCTTTGCTCTTCTGGTAAATTCTTATTTTCCTTCTTGAATTGAAGCTCACAGACTTGATCTTTACATAGTATTTTGCTATTTCCAAGTGGTTGAAACTTGATAAAAGCCTCTAATCTTCATCTTGTTAAAAACAAATGAACAAACAAAAAACAACAAAAATATCCCACATTTGTTATTTTTTTATTTTTTTAAATGCCCATCCTATCAGATGTGAGGTGATATCTCACTATTGTTTTCAGTTTCATTTCCTTGTTGATTAGTGATATTGAGAATCTTTTCATATACATGTTGCCATTTGTATGTCTTCTTTGAAGAAATGTCTATTCATATACTTATTTTGTGTATTTTTAATTAAGTTTTATGGTTTTCTTGTATATTTTGGATATTAACCACTTATACAGTTTAGAAATATCTTCTCTCATTCTGTAGGTTGCCTTTTCACTCTGTTGATTGTTTCCTTTGTTGCACATAAACTTTTAGATTGACATATTCCAAATTGTCTATTTTTGTGTTTGTTGCTTGTGGTTTTGATGTTATATCCAACTTTTTGATGCCAATATAGTGTTATAAAGATTTGCCTTCATGTGTTCTTTTAGGAGTTTTATGGCTTTAGGTCTCATGTCTTTAATCCACTTAGACTTGATTTTTGCATATAGCATACGATAAAATTCCATTTTCATTTTTGCATGTAGATATTCAACTTTACCAAATCTATTTATGGAAAAGACTATCCTTTCCCCATTGTGTATTCTTGGTATCTTTGTTGGAGATCATTTGACTATACATGTGTGGGTTTATTTCTGGGCTCTCTATTCTATTTGATTGGATTACATGTCTATCTTTATGCCAGTACTATTCTCTTGATTACTATAGTCTTGTCATATGTATTGAATTTCAGAAGTGTGGGGCTTCCAGGATTGTTCTTTCTCAAGATTGTTTTGGCTCTATGGGATTCTTTGTTTCCATATTAAATTTAGTATTTTTTTTTCTATTTTTGAACAAAAAGTTATTGAGATTTTGATAGGGGTTGCGTTGACATTGTACATTGCTTTATGTAATAAGAACATTTTAGCAATATTAAATCTTCCAAGCCACAAACACAGTATGTCCTTCCATTTACCTATGTCTTCTTTATTCTTTGAACAATGTTTTGTAATTTTCAATATGCAAGCTTTTCACATCCCTGGATAAGTTTACCCTTAATTACTTCTTTTTGGATGCTAATGTAAATAGGACTACTTTTTAAATTTCCCTTTTAGATTTTTTTTTGTTGCAAGAAATACAACTGATATTTGTATGTTGATTTTGTATCCTGAAAGTTTACTGAATTTGTTTATTATTTCTAACAGGATTTTAAAAAGTCTTTAGAGTTTTCTGTATATGAGATCATGTCATCTGCAAACAGGGACTTAGGTTTGGGGGCACATATGCAGGTTTGTTATATGGGTAAGTTGCATGTTGCAGGGGTTGGTGTACATGCAACTTACCCATATAACTATGCTAATAAGCATAGTCCTGATAGATAGTTTTTTTTTATCCTCTACCCTCAAATAGGCCCCAGTGTATATTATTCCCTTCTTTGTCCATATGTACCCAATGTTTAGCTCCCACTTATAAGTGAGAACATGCTGTATTTGGTTATCTGTTCCTACATTAATTCACTTAGGAAAATGGCCTGCAGCTGCGTCCATGTTGCTACAAACAAAAGGCATGATGGTATTCTTTTTTTTGATGGATAGTGTTCCATGCTGTATAGGTACCACATGTACCACATTTTCTTTATCTAATCGTTGTTGGGCATCTAAGTTGATTCCATGTATTAGTTATTGAGAACAATGCTGCAATGAGCATACACCTGCATGTGTCTTTATGGTATAACAATTTATTTACCTTTGTATATATATCCAATAATGCATTTTCTGGGTCAGACGGTAGTTCTGTATTAAGTTCTTTGAGAAGTCTTCAAAATGCTTCCCATGATGGCTGAAATAATTTAGATTCTACCAAGCAGTACATAACCATTCCCTTTTCTCTTCAACCTTGCCAGCATATATTAATTTTTGACTTTGTTATAGTAGCTATTCTGACTGAGGTGAGATACTATCTCATTGTGGTTTTGATTTGCATTTCTCTAATGATTAGTAATGCTGAGCACTCATAATGCTTTTTGGCCACATGTGCCTTCTCTTGAGAAGTGTCTGTTCATGTCCTTTTTTTTTTTTTTTTTTATAAAGGGGTTGTTTTCTGCTTGTAAATTTGTTAAAGTTCCTTATACATTCTGGATATTAGACCTTTGTCAGATGCACAGTTTGCAAAATATTTTCTCCCATTCTGTAAGTTGTCTGTTTACTCCATTGATAGTTTATATTTTGATGTGCGGAAACTCTTTATTTAGGTAACATTGGTCAATTTTCTTTCTTATTGCAATTATGTTTAGTATCTTCATCATAAAATTTTTGCCAGGTTCTATGTTCAGAATGGAATTTCTTAGGTTATTCATATGGTTAGGCTCTGTGTCCCCACCCATATCTCATCTTGAATTATAATCCCCATAATTCCCACATGTCAAGGGTGGTACCTGGTGGAAGGTGATTGGATCATAGAGGCAATTTCCCCCATGCTGTTCTCATGATAGTGAGTGAGTTCTCATGGGATCTAATGGTTTCATAAGCATTTGAGAATTCCTCCTACATGTGCTCTCTCTCTTTTACACCTGTGCCATATAAGACGTGCCTCTTTCCCTTCCACTATGATTGTAAATTTCCTGAGGCCTTCCCAGCCATGTGGAATGAGTCTATTAAACCTCCTTCCTTTATAAATTACCCAGTCTTGGGTATTTATTTATAGCAATGTAAGAACAAAATAATACAGTTGTCTTCAAGGGTTTTTAGTTTTAACTTTAAGTCTTCAATCTATCTTGAGTTAATTATTGTATATGGTATAAGGAAGGGGTCCAGTTTCAATCTTTTGCATATGACTGGCCAGTTATCCCAGCACCATTTATTAAATACAGAGTCCTTTCTCCATTGCTTATTTTTGTCAGGTTTGTCAAAGATCAGACAGCTGTAGGTGTGCAGCATTATTTCTAGCTTCTCTAGTCTATTCCATTGGTCTATGTGTCTGTTCTTGTACTAGTACCATGCTGTTTTGGTTTCTGTATCCTTTTATTATAGTTTGAAATCAGGTAATGTGATGGTTTAGCTTTGTTCTTTTTGCTTAGAATTGCTTTGACTATTCAGGCTCTTTTGTGGTTCTGTATGCATTTTAGAATTTTGTGAAAAATGTAATCAGTATTGTTGTAGGTATAGCATTGAATCTGTACATTGCTTTGGGAAGTATGGCCATTTTAATGATGCTGATTCTTTTTATCTATGAGAATGAAATGTGTTTCCATTTGTTTGTGTCATTCTTAATTTCTTTCAGCAGTGTTTCTTAATTCTCATTATAGAGCTTTTTCACCTCCCTGGTTAGCTCTATTTCTGGTGTGTGTGTGTGTGTGTGTGTGTGTGTGTGTGTGTGTGTGTGTATGTGTGTGTGCATGCGTGCTTCTTAGCTTGGATATTGTTGGTGTATGGAAATGCTTCTCATTTTTGTACACTTGTATCCTGAACCTTTGCTGAATTTGTTTAAAAGATCTAGGAGCTTTGGGCAGAGACTATGGAGTTTTCTACATATAAAATTATATCATCTGTGAAGAGAGATAGTTCAACTACCTCTCTTCCTATTTGGATGCATTTTACTTCCTTGTTTAGCTTGATTGCTCTGGCTGCAACTTCTGCTACTATGTTGAATAGGAGTGGTGAGAGTGAGCATTCTTGTCTTGTTCCAGTTCTCAAGGGGAATGCTTCCAGTTTTTGCCCATTCAGTATGATGTTGGCTGTGGGTTTGTCATAGATGCTTCTTATTTTGAGGTATATTCCTTTAATGCCTACTTTGTTGAGGGTTCTTAACATGAAGCGATGTTGAATTTTATCAAAAGTTTTTCTGCATCTATTTAGATAATCATGTGGTTTTGTTTTTAGTTCTGTTTATGTGATTAATAACATTTATTGATTGGCATATCTGGAATCAACCTTGTATCCCAAGAATAAAGCCTACTTGATCATGGGGGATTACTTTTTGAATTACTGATGGAATCAGTTTGCTGGTATTTTGTTGAGAATTTTTCCATCTATGTTCATTAGGAATATTGACCTGAAGTTTTCTTTTTTCATTGTGCCTCTGCCAGGTTTTGGTATCAGAATGATCCTAGCCTCATAGAACGAGTTAGGGAGGAAATCCTCCTGCTCTGTTTTTTAGAATAATTTCAATAGAATTTATATCATATCTTCCTTATTGTCTGGTAGAATTCAGCTGCAAATACATCTGGTCCAGATTTTCTCTGGTGGGTAGGCCTTTTGTTATGATTAAATTTCAGAACTTGTTATTTGTCAGTTAGGTGTTTCAGTTTCTTCCTTTTTCAATCTTGGGGGGCTGCATGTTTCTAGGATTTTATCCGTTTCTTCTAAGTTTTCTAGTTTGTATTCATAGAAGTGTTTGTAATAGTCTCCAAGGGTGTTTTCCTGTTTCTGCAGGGTCAGTGGCAATGTTTCCTTTGCCATTTCTAATTATATTTATTTATATTTAGATTATATCTAGAAAAACCTAAAGACTCCACCCCCCAAAAAAACTGAAGTTGTGATGAATGACTTCAGTAAAGTTGCAGGATACAAAATCAGTGTAAAAAATTAGTAATATTTCTATATTCAAAATAACGATCTAGCCAACAAAGAAATCAAGAAAGCAACCCCATGTACAGTAGCTACGAAAAAGTAACAAAATACTTAGGAATAATTTTAACCAAGGAAGTGAAAGGCCTCTATAAGGAAAACCACAAAATACTGATGAAAGAAATTGAATATGACACAAACGAATGGAAAAAGATTTGATGCTCATGTTTTAGAAGAATTAATATCAATAAAATGACCATATTGCCCAAAGCAATCTATGGATTTAATGCAATCTTTGTCAAAATACCAACATCATTCTTCACAAAATCAGAAAAAAATCCTGAAATTCATATCGAATCATAAAAGAGCCTGAATCATCAAAGCAGTTCTAAACAAAAATAACTACACTGGAGGCATCACATTACCTGACTTCAAAATATGTGGCAAGGCTATCTAGCCAAAACAGCATGATATTGGTATAAGAATAGACACATAGACCAATGGAGCAGAATAGAGAACCCACAAATAAAGCCACACATCGAGAGCCAACTGATTTTTGGAAAAGCTAACAAGAACTTACACTGGGAAAAGGACACCCTCTTGAGTAAATGGTTCTGGGAAAATTTGGATAGTCACATGCAGAAGAATGAAACTGGACCTTGTCTATCACCATATGCAAAAATCAATTCAAATGAATTAAAGACATAAATTTAAGACCTGAAATTATAAAAATACTAGAAGAAAACAGGGAAAACTCTCCTGGACATTGTTCTAGGTAAATATTTTATGATTAACACCTCAAAAAGCACAGGCAACAAAAACAAAAACTGATAAATGGAACTATATTAAACTAAAAAGCATATGGACAAAAATCAATGGAGTGAAGAGACAACCTCTTGAAAGGAAGAAAATATTTGCGAACTATTCATTCAACACAGGACTAATATCCATCATCTACAAGGAACTCAAACAACTCAACAGGAAAAAAATATATGTAATCCCATTATACAGTTGGTGAGGGGAAGAATGCTGAGTATAGGCCCATGATGTCTTCTGGCTCAGAGCTGCTGGTGAAAAATCTGCTTTTAGCCTGATGGAGCTCCCTTCATGCAACCTGTTTCTTCTCTCTGGCTGCCTTTAAATTTTTTTCTTCCATTTTGACCTTGGAGGATTTGATATCTGTGTGTCTTGAGGATGGTTATCTCATACGGTATCTTGCAGGGATTCTCTGCATTACCTAAATTTGAACATCAACCTCTCTAGTGAAGTTGGGGAAGTTTTCATGGACAATACCTTGAAATATGTTTTCAGAGTCCCTCTTTTCACAGGGATGCCAATGAGTAGTATGCTTGGGGTCTTTACATAACCTGTATTTCCCAGAGGCTTCATTTATTCTTTTTTATTTTTATTTTTATTTTTATTTTTATTTTGTCTGAGTTGATTCAAAGAGCCAGTTTTTTGTGTGTGAGCTCTGAGATTTTTAATCTTTGTCTATTTTGTTAATACTTCTGATTACATTATGAAATTTTTATAGTGAGTTTTTCAACTCGATCAGATCAGTTTGGTTCTTTCTTAAAATGAGTATATTCCACTTCAGCTCTTATATTGTTTTATTGGATTCCTTAGATTCCCTCGATTGGATTTCAACTTTCATTTAAATCTCAATGATCTTGATTCCTATTCATATTTCAAATTCTATGTCTGTCATTTCAGCCTGGTTAAGAACCATTGTTGGGGAACTAGTGCAGTTGTTTGCAGGTAAGAAGATACTCTGGCTTTTTTTAGTTTCTTGAGTTCTTGTGTTGGTTCTTTCTTGTGTGTGGGCTGATGTTCCTTTAATCTTTGAAGTTGCTGCCCTTTGGATAGGGATTTTGCTTTTATATTCTTTGATACCCTTGAGGGAGTGACTGTCATATAAAGTGGGTTCAGTCAACTGGCTTCATTTCAAGAAGATTTCAGAGGATAAGGCTCAGCTGAGTACCCCTAGGCTGTATGCTTTAACTTTGAGGGGTTGGTACCAGCCCAAAGCTTTGTTCTCTGGTTCCTCCGGCTTAAGTACCTGCTGAGTTGGAGGGGTCAAGGTGTTTCTACTCTATGTCAACAGTACTGTAATGGGAGATATCATCAAAAGTTCTTTGATGGGGTTGGGCAGCAGCATCTGTATACAAGTGTGCATTAGTGGTGGTGGTGACTTGGCAGGGTCTTCAAGCATCAGCTGGGTGGGACACCAACCAAGGCCAGGTAGCAGCATCTGTGAGTGCCAGTGCAAGAGTGGCAATGGTGTTTGTGCCCATGCACTCACACCAACAGTGGCGGGTGTGGTGGGGTGCGTGCTTGTGTGTACTAGTCAGGGCAGGGTGATAGGTCTGCTTGTGCATGCCAACACAATGGTGTTGGGGGACTGTAGGAGAGTGTGCTCTGGCAGAGCAGCAGGGGCAATTTTATTTATTTTTTTGAGAAGCCTTTTTTTCCCTGTTGACTTCCTGTTGAATAAAGGTGGCTAGAGTGGGCATCTTCATCTTAGAAGGGCAGTTCTTCATCTTAGAAGGAAGGCTTTCAGAATTAATCTTGAGTTTGATGTTAGCTGTGGGCTTTTTATATATGGCCTTTATTACATTGAACTAGTTTATTTCTCCTTCTAGTTTGTTGAATTTTTTTTTATCATTAAAGGGCATTAAATTATGTTAAATTTTTTTAGCATCTATTTATATCATTATGTGATTTTTTAAAATTCTTCATTAATATGGTATATCATGTTGATTTTTGTATGTTGAACCATCCTTGCATCCCAGGGATAAATCTTACTTGATCAAGATGTGTGATCCTTTCAACATACTCTTAAATTCAGTTTGATCTATTTTGTTGAGTATTTGTATATCTTTTTTCATTAGAGATATTGACCTGTAATTTTCTTATAGTGGCTTCGTCTGGCTTTGATATCAGGATGATGCTTGCTCTATCAAATGAGTTTGGAAGTGTTTTCTCCCCTTCAATTTTTTGAAAGGGTTTGGAAGAAAATAATTGGCATTAGTTTATTAAATATTTGTTAGAATTCACCAGTGAAGCTATCAGTTCTTGAGCTTCTCTTTGTTGGAGATTTTTTTATTACTGATTCTATGTAATTACTAGTTATAGATCTGTTCAATTTTTATTTAGTCATTACTTAGTCTTGGTAGATTGTATATTTCTAAACATTTATTTCTTCTGGGTTATCTAATTTGTTGGAGAATAATTATTCATGCTAGTCTCTTATAATCCTTTTTATTTCTGTAGAGTAAGTTGTAATGTCTGTCATTTCTGAATTTATTTATTTAAGGCTTCTCTATTTTTCTTAGTTCAGCTAAGGCATTCTTAAATTTTTTTATGTTTTTAAAAATTCAACTTTTGGTTTTATAATTTTTTTCAATTTTCTTTTAGTCTCTATTTTACTTATATAAGTCTAATCTTTATTTTCTTCCTTCTGCTAAATTTGTGTTTAGTTTTTTAAATTTAATTTGCCATTTTATGTATTTTTTCTTTTCTTCCTGTTTTCTTTTTGGAGACAGGGTCTCACTTTGTTGCCTAGACTGGATTGCAGTGGCATGATCAAAGCTCACTAGAACCTAGAACTTTGGACTCAAGTGATCCTGCCACTTCAGTCTCCCAAGTAGCTGAGAATACAAGTGTGTACCACCATGACTGGCTAATTTTTTTAATTTTTAGTAGAGAGAAGGTCTTGCTATGTTCCCCAGGCTGGTCCTTTCCTTAGGTAGGTGTTTATCACTGTGACTTCTCTTTTAGTACTGCTTTTGCTATATTCCATAAATTTTGATATGTTGTGCTTTCATCTTTGTTTAGCTTTGAATAGCTTTGGTTACTCTGGGTCTTTTGATGTTACATATAATTTGATGTTACATACAAGATATTTTCTAAATTTTCTTTTGATTTCTTCTTTGACCCAATCATTATTCAAGAGTATGTTGTTTAATTTCCTCACATTTTTTTTTTCAGTTTTCCTTCTGTTATTGATTTACCCTACTACTTTTCCCAGTTCTGGTAATCATCCTTTTACTCTCTATCTCCATGAGCTCAATTACTGTGATGTTTAGATCCAACAAATAGGTGAGAACATAGGACGTTTGTCTTTCTGTGTCTGGCTTATTTCACTTAACATAATACTCTTTCATTCCATCCATGTTTTTTGCAAATGACAGGATCTAATTCTTTTCTTTTAGAGTACTATTTTCATTCATCTTTTGAGGGACACTTACGTTGCTTTCAAATCTTACCTATTGTGAACAGTGCTGCAGCAAACATGGATGTGCAGATATCTCTTTCATGTACTAATTTCCTTTCTTTTGGGTAGGAACCCAGCAGTGGGATTGCTGGATCACACGGTGGCTCAATTTTTAGCTTTTTTGAGCAACCTTCAAATTCTTCTCAATAGTGGTTATAATAATTTGTATTCCCATCAATAGTGTACAAGAGTTCCCTTTTCTCCATATCCTTCCCAGCATTTGTTATTATCTGACTTTTGCATATAAGCCATTTTAACTGCTGTGAGATGATATGTCATTGTGGTTTTGATTTACATTTCTCTTGTGTTCAGTGACTTTGAGCATCATTTCATGTGCCTGTTTGTCATGTGTATGTCTTCATTTGACAAATGCCTATTCACTTTTTTTGCCCATTTTTGATTGGAATATTAGACTTTTACCTATAGAGTTGTTTGTGCTTCTTTTGTATTCTGTTACTAGTCCCTTGTCAGATGGGTAGTTTGCAATTTTTTTCTCCCATTTTATGGGTTGTCTCTTCACTTTCTTGATTGTTTCCTTTGCTGTTCAGAAGCTTTTTAACTTAGTGTGATCTCATTTTTCCATTTTTGCTTTGGTTCCCTGTGCTTGTGGGGTATTATTCAGGAAATTTTTGCCCAGACCAATGTGCTAGAGATTTTCCCCAATGTTTTCTTATAGTAGTTTTATAATGTGAGATCTTTTATTTACATCTTTAATCCATTTTAATATGATTTTTGTATATGGTGAAAGAGTGGGGTCAAATTTAATTCTTCTACATATTGATATCTAGTTTTCTCAGTACCATTTATTGAAGAGACTATCTTTTCTTCAATGTATATTCTTGGCACCATTGTTAAATATGAGTTCACTGTAGCTGTGTGGATTTGTTTATGGGTTTTCCATTCTATTTCTTTAGTTTTTTATATTATTTTTTGGTGTGTTTTTAATTTTTATGCTGGTACCTGTGTAACTGTTTTTATGCCAATACCCTCCTGCTCTGGTTGCTGTAGCACCAGATTTGAAGTCAGGTAATGTGATTCATCCAGCTTTGTTCCTTTTGCTTAAAATAGCTTTGGTTATTCTGGGTCTTTTGATATTACATATAAATTTTAGGATTTTTTTTTTGAATGTCTGTGAAGAATGTCCTTGGTATTTTGATAAGGATTGTACTGAAACTGTAGATTACTTTGAGTAGTATGGACATTTTGATGATATTGACTCTTCCAATCCATGAACATGGAATATCTTTTACCTTTTGGTGTCCACTTCAGTTTCTTTCATCAGTATTTTATAGTTTTTATCATAGAGATCTTTCACTTCTTTGGTTAGGTTAATCCCTAGGTTTTTTATTTTATTTGTGGCTACTGTAAATGGGATTCCTCTTATTTATTTGTTTATTTATTTTTTTACCATTAGTATATAGAAATGCTATGATTTTTGTATGTTGATTTTGTGTCCTGCAACTTTACTGAATTGATCAGTTCTTATAGTTTTCTTGTGGAGTCTTTAGGTTTTTTTTATTTTTTATTTATTTATTTATTTATTTATTTATTTTTTAAAGATTATATATGCTTTTTTTTTTTTATACTTTAAGTTTTAGGGTACATGTGCACATTGTGCAGAAACTACCATCAGAGTGAATAGGCAACCTACAACATGGGAGAAAATTTTCGCAACCTACTCATCTGACAAAGGGCTAATATCCAGAATCTACAGTGAACTCAAACAAATTTACAAGAAAAAAACAAACAACCCCATCAAAAAGTGGGCGAAGGACATGAACAGGCACTTCTCAAAAGAAGACATTTATGCAGCCAAAAAACACATGAAAAAATGCTCATCATCACTGGCCATCAGAGAAATGCAAATCAAAACCACTATGAGATATCATCTCACACCAGTTAGAATGGCAATCATTCAAAAGTCAGGAAACAACAGGTGCTGGAGAGGATGTGGAGAAATAGGAACACTTTTACACTGTTGGTGGGACTGTAAACTAGTTCAACCATTGTGGAAGTCAGTGTGGCGATTCCTCAGGGATCTAGAACTAGAAATACCATTTGACCCAGCCATCCCATTACTGGGTATATACCCAAATGACTATAAATCATGCTGCTATAAAGACACATGCACACGTATGTTTATTGTGGCATTATTCACAATAGCAAAGACTTGAAACCAACCCAAATGTCCAACAATGATAGACTGGATTAAGAAAATGTGGCACATATACACCATGGAATACTATGCAGCCATAAAAAATGATGAGTTCATATCCTTTGTAGGGACATGGATGAAATTGGAAACCATCATTCTCAGTAAACTATCGCAAGAACAAAAAACCAAACACCGCATATTCTCACTCATAGGTGGGAATTGAACAATGAGATCACATGGACACAGGAAGGGGAATATCATACTCTGGGGACTGTGGTGGGGAGGGGGGAGGGGGGAGGGATAGCATTGGGAGATATACCTAATGCTAGATGACGAGTTAGTGGGTGCAGCGCACCAGCATGGCACATGTATACATATGTAGGTTTTTTTTAAATAAAAGATTATATTATCTACAAACAAGGATAATTTGACTTCTTCCACTCCAATTTGGATGCCCTTTATTTATTTCTCTTGTCTGATTGCTTTAACTAGGACTCCCAGTACTATGTTGAATAACAGTGGTGAAAGTGGGTATTTTTGTCACGTTTTAGATGTCAGGGGAAAGCCTTTCAGATTTTCCCCTTTCAATATGATACTAGCTGGGGGTCTATCATATATGGCTTTTATTATGTTGAGATATGTTCCTTCTATACCCAGTTTTTTTGACAATTTTTATCATGAAGGGATGTTGAATTGTATCCAATGTTTTTTCAGCACCAATTGAAATGATCATATAGTTTTTGTCTTTCATTCTGTTAATGCAATGTATCATAGTGATTGATTTGTGTATGTTGCATCCCAGGGATAAGTCTTGTTTGATCATGATACATGATAATGACCTTCCTTCCTTGCATCCCAGGGATAAGTCTTGTTTGATGATGATAAATGATCTTTTTAGTGTATTGTTGAATTCAGTTTGCTTGTATTTTGTTGAGGCTTTTTGCATAAATATTCAACAGCGCATTGACTAGTAGTTTTCTTTTTTTGAAGTGTGTTTGTGTGGTTTTGGTATCAGGGTAATACTGGATTCATAGAATGAATTTGGAAATGTTCCCTAACCCAATGCACAGAAATGCTCTCCACATCATGCCACCACTGTGGAGGAGTGAAGAACTGAGGTTGTGGGGGGTGGATGATATTGGAGGTTCAACTGTTTTTTTCTTCCCCTTCTGTGCCCCTTTCAGTGACATGAAGTTAAAATCAGATACTGTGAGTACTGAATTTTAGTGCCTGTGAAGGTGCTTTTCTTTTGTAGTTGTTAAATTGGTGTCCTTCTGAGTGGGACAATCAATGGAGACTTGCATTCTGCCATCTTGGTCTGACTCCCACTCTTCTTCATTTTTGAGGGAAATTTTTGCCAGACATACCATTCCAATTTGCTAGTTTGGTTTTTTTTTAACTTTAGCACTTTGAATATATTGTTTTCCATTCTGGCTTGCAAGATTTCTGCTAAATCTATTTTGTAAAACATTGGTCAAGGGTATATCTGCTGGACCTTCCCAGGTGAGATAAGTAGGTTTAAAGAGACTAATCCACTCCACCATCCCAATCTCCCTAAGCCTTTGGATCCCTTCCCTACATTAACCAAGGGATATCAGGCATTTCCAGTTCACTCATGTGGGCCATCTTTTAATCCATATTTCAGCTAACCAAGCAAATAAACTATTAGAACCATTTTTAACTCTCCAAGCTGCAACATTAAATGCAGAATCCCAACTTAGTGGGCCCAAATCAATAAGTTCAGCATTATCCAACTCTGTGTTCTTCCACCATCATCCCATACCCTTAATATCCATCCCCATGCCTGTTCTCCAGATTTCTTCTTATATAAATTTGAAAACTCAAGCAGTTCTTTGAGTGTAGCACACCTCCTCATGGGTCACATTCTGCACCTTACCTCTAGGGGCCCACCGGGACTTTAGTCTAGTTATAGGTCTAGAAGCAAACAGGGGTGTTGTGTGTAGCTCCTGAGGAGAATCAACATTATCTTGCCTGATAACTGTCTCAGGGGAGGCCATCACTGTTGCCTCAGGCAACACAGAGTTTATCTCCTTAGACAAGGGTGGAAAGTCTGATGGCAGCATGAGTTGGAGAGGATGTTGCCTCTACTGGGGATGGGGAAGCTGTTTGTTCTGGCAGAAATGTTTCGTCGTAGTTTAAAAACTCAGTGTCCCCAGCTTCATCAGAATCCTTTTACATGTCCCTGTTCCAAGTTGCAGGATCCCATTCTTTTCCAATCAATGCCCTCACTTCAACAGACACCTGGTGAGGCTGTGCATGCACCTTTCATTGCAGGTCAGCCACTCACATGATAAGAGTTTGTGCCTGCCTTTCCACAATTTCAGCTCTTTCTCTACAGGAGATAAGACTCAGGGCAATCCTAGAAGATTTGAAGCTCGGTATCTGCTTCTGAAGCCAGGAGTTAGAATCCCTGAGTTCATTTTCTTTCATCACTTTGTCCAGTGAACTTAGGAGCAACCAATCAACTTCATTATGTTCCTTCATTCTCTACATATAGTCAAAGGTATTATATATAGAGTCACTAAACTCCTTGCCTCTCACAAGCAGTGAATCAGGAGTGTCAAATGCATTTATTTGGCATAACTCTCTAAACAGTTCACACCAAGGACTATTAGTTTCTCCATACTATTAGAAGTAGAGTCCTTAGCATTTTGGGGTCTAATCATATTAAGCAGCCAGCTCCAAAAACCCCAAGACCAACGAAAGAACTCCATCCTTAGTATTTTGTTCCTCTAGAACCACTCTTGGTACCAAAATCTATATTAGTCAGGGTTCTCTAGAGGGACGGAACTAATAGGATAGATGTATATATAAAGGGAAATTTAGAGGCCAGGCGCGGTGGCTTATGCCTCCAATCCCAGCACTTTGGGAGGCCAAGGCAGGTGGAACACCTGAGGTCAGGAGTTCAAGACCAGCCTGGCCAACATGGTAAAACCCTGTCTCTACTAAAAATACAAAAATTAGCCAGGCATGGTGGTGGGTGCCTATAATCCCAGCTTCTTGGGAGGCTGAGGCAGGAGAATCACTTAAATCCGGGAGGTGGAGGTTGCAGTGAGCCGAAATTGTGCCATTGCACTCCAGTCTGGGCCACAGAGTGAGACTCCATCTCAAAAAAAAAAAAAAAAAAAAAAGCCGGGGGAAGTTTATTAAGTAGTATTAACTCAAATCATCACAACGTCCCATAATAGGCCATCTGCAAGCTAAGGAGCAAGGAAGCCAGTCTGAGTCCCAAAGCTGAAGGACTTGGAGTCCAATGTTTGAGGGCAGGAATCATCCAGCATGGGGGAGAGATGTAGGCTCGGAGGCTGAGCCAGTTTAGCCTTTTCATGTTTTTTTCTGCTTGCTTTATATCCTGGACACACTGGCAGCTGATTAGATGGTACCCACCAAGATTAAGGGTGGGTCTGTGTTTCCCAGCCCACAACTCAAATGTTAATCTCCTTTGGCAGCAGCCTCACAGACACACCCAGGATCAATACTTTGCATCCTTCATTCCAGTCAAGTTGACACTCAGTATTAACCATCACAGTTCCCATTTCCTTATCTGCAAACTGATGATAATGGTGCCTACCTCACGGTCAGGGAATTAGGTTAGAATGGGAGAGCTCTGTAATTAATAATACTATACAGAAAATATATTCTTATAAGACTGAATTATTATAAATGCATTATTTTCTTGAAATAAATTAGTACTTTGTAAATCATAAGCAAAATTATACTGCTTATACATGATGTGTGCGGAAAATAAATGTTGCCCAAAACTTTTTCAAAGCACAAATAATTTGAAAAACATGACTGTTGTGAATAGTGCAGTGTCATGTGTTTATAAAATGGGAAGCTCAATTCTACTTTATAACCATCTTCCTTTAAATCAATTTGTTTGTGTTACAGCAAGGGATACTGGGATTTATTTAATCTGAAGAGTAATAAGAAAACCCTTGTTCAGAATATCTTTTCCCTTTCTTAACCTTACAGTGTCCAAGAAAAGTTGTAGTATGAGTTAATGCTTTGCTTCTCAAAATTTATCAAATTAATAAAAATAACTCAAACTTTGTCCATTACAATTTTTCCTTAATAAGGAGAGAGTAATTATAATAATATTTATAAAGGAAATTTAACTAATAATACTTGACCATATTAACACTTCTAAAAGTTAAAACTGTCTCATGCACTAAACATTTAATTCCTTGCTGAATGAGGTGCTTATTCTCTCCTTCATTACCCTGTGTGTTTTTTTCTCCTTTCCTTTATCCAACTTAAAGAATAATTGCTTATCTTTTGATTTTGAATTATCTTTTGATGAATTCCTTCAATACATTCTTCAAGCATTCATTAGACCAGATATCTTCTCGTCAGCATATTAAACTTCTCACTTTCTGGGTCTCTCTTCTAAAACCAAAAATGTTTTTGAAAGTTTTCATGCAAAAAAAAAAAGAAAGAAAAAGTTTTGTTCTTTCTGCCATTCTTTGTAATCTTATTCTACATAAACTTCTATTCTTAATGAAGGCTTTTAATAGACTTGTTTCTACTTTCTTATAACTTATGTACCCCTTTAATTTGGCTTTTATTATCACTTCTCTACTGAAACGAATTTTTGAATGTGTAATCTGCTTTACCTTCAACTTTCCTCCTCTTTGAACTCTTAGCAGAATTCATTACTGTTAACTGTTGGGTATAAGTATACTGTTTGATGGTGATTGATAGGGTTTGACTAGATCTCTGATATGCCTAAATCCTGCTTTGCCAGTTCCCTCTCTCCTGACATCACTTTCCAAACAAGTGAAGCCCAATGAGTAACAGCAAATGGGAAACACATTATCACTTTAGTTTCAGCTAAACCAGTGCCAGTAACCTCCATGTCTAAGCATTTGTGAAAACAGGTTATTATACACCCCAACCCAAAAGGCTATAATCACCTATATTCGTACCACTCCAACTCAACAGCAAAGTTGAAAAACTTCCAGATACCACGCAGAGATGCTAAAGTCCTTAAAATGAAACTTCTCTTCTCAGGATAAAGTAAAATCCCAAAGTAACCAAAGTCCATTGCTCTTTTCTCTTTTACTGTCTTATTTTGTCCATCTCTAAAAGATTTTTGCTCAGATATCTGGGTGGTCCAGATTCCTTCTACAGCATTTGCATCATGGGTTACTTTCACTGAAATGGGTGTAGCCATTTCAACGCATCCAAATTTGATTCATTTAATCCTGTTTCTTATGCCTTCCATTATTCAAAAATCTCAAGAACAATCAGGTTCACAAAAGTAGCCCCACACCTGATACATTTATAAAATACCAGAGATAATATAGAAATGTATTTTCTAAGCTCCATTTCCACTGTATCAATAGAAAATAATAGACCCTGAGCCCAGTGAATATTACATTTTGGTTCCTTCATGCTTTAGTCTGTCATAGACCCCAGCTAAGGCTCAGAAATATTTGGAATGAACTGGATACACAGAGAACATGTAATACAAACAAAAAATAAAAGCTTTTTGGTTTCTGCCTTTTTGGGACACTAGTCAGTTCATGTCAGCTGTCCAAAAGCTATGACATGATTTTAAACCACACTGGGAAAGGTCTCCCTTCAAAAAGGTGTTTATCTTGTTATAGAAGCCCCGGGCTCTCTCAGCTTCAGGCAACTTCCATAGGGATATTCCAAACCTAGAGACTAAGATGAAATTCCAGTGAAAGAAACACTACTTCTTCCAAAAACCTATTTCTTAGAGTTTTAATTTTCTGGGCTTTGATTAATTTTCACTGTGACTGTCCTTTTCCACCCAGTAATTTTTTTTCTTGCAGTTGCAAGACCTCATTTCCTAATAGATAAAAGTACCATTCCCACAGTTATGTCTAAAGAAATAAGTGGAAAAATAAGAAACTAAAGCAAACAAATTTTAGATCATCTAATCTAGTGTCTCTTATTATTTCACATCACTTATAAAGATGCTAGTCCAAACCTCATTGACAAAATTTCTGCTAAATATTACTTCTTTAGTCTTTGTGAATAGCAGTCACTGTTGAAAATACATCTGTATACTAAAGATTAGCATGATTTAAAGTAAACCTTCATTTCTCTAACAAGGTCTTTAGTTCTCCACAAAGGGCTTGTGATTCAACTTCCCAGGCAACTAGACTCACTCCGTTCTCTTTTACCACAGATACTAGCCGCAGTCACACCGAATGATACTTATAATAATTGTAAATCAGAACTACTAAATGCTTTTGAACGTTAAATATACCCATATATTACTAGTACACAGATAGTAGTATCTGAATACAACACTAGTGAGACTATTTGGATATACTGGAAATAATGACAAGATTTTTATGAAATTCCAGCTAAGAATTACTCTTTCTCTGTGTGCCCAATAGTGTCTTATTGCTCATGTTTATCCTTGTCCACTTATACTCTTTTATCACTGGGACTAGAAGACTGAAAACTAACTTTATGCTCTCTGGCTTCCTGTTAGGTTAAACTTACAGGTGGCACTGATGGTATGTATATTGGAAGGAAAGAAGAAGAACCATTTCCTTCCAACTTCCACTATGCTATCCTGTGGGACTGTGGGCCTGAGCAGATAACTGAGAGCAGCTTTGGGTTCCAACACATTGGTGACAGTTTTCACAGTGTCAGTGGGTGTGCAGGCCCCTGATATCTTGCTCAAAGGGCAGTTATTTGTTCATAAAATGAGAAATTGTTATGTTCCTCCAACAAGAACAGAGGGAATAGCAGCTTTCTAGTAAATCAGCCTCAGACTTGGTAACAGTTTCTTGAACTTTGGGTTAAGTCCTTCTACTCCTGTTGGCTTTTCCCATATCATTTTTACCATTTGGTATTTCAACAATACGAAAAGCTTTGTAACCAATTTCAAGACTTAAAATTTTTGGAACTTTGTTTCCCCCCTAACGGAACATTGACTGATATTGTTATTGGTATCAAGAATGAGGTCAGGAAACATATCTACAATGATAACCTTCTAGGATTTGTGATTTTATCTAACTGAAATTAAATACAGAGACAACCTCATTGCTAGTGAAACATTGAAAGCTGGTAGTCAGAAGTAGGCAGTAGCAAAATCATAGTTGAGTAAATAATGAATAAATGGAGCATTAGGGTGGCTACCTATGACTTAACTGGAAAGATTATGGAGGAAAAATGTCAAGCTGAATATTTTAATCAGCTCAAGTCGTTGTCAAACAACCAGAGTGCTTCTGGAATTGCCCTAAAATTATTTATTTTCTTGAATCGCCCCAAGGCTGCTGTAAATAAAATTTATACTAAAAGTTTGATATTGTGGATGAAAAATTTACAAAAAAAATTGAATTAACAATTCAATTGTTTTTATATGAAAATCTAACCTGGGAAGAGATCACTTATACACAGTGTAATTGCACTGATTTTTGGAAAAAAAAAATCTCAGTTTTTGTTGGCAGAAATTTGAAGAATATGTATGGGAGTTTTCTCATAATATTAGACCAAAGATGGTAAAACATAACATTTGCATCAAATTTATAAATAGTAGTACACTGAACAGAAATTCTTGGAATAGAAATTCTATTTTAAGAAGCAGCTAGGAGTGGCTCTAAAACTGTACTTAGTTGATTGACAAACTTTGACTCAAGGGTTTTTCATATTTAATGAAGCTTAGATCCCACATCCAAAGACTTATGGTGATAGAGATGTTAGAATAAATTTAACATGTATCACTTTTCCTCCTATCCCACAGTGGGTCCAGAGAACATTCTCTTTACCAGTGAATTGAAAAATCTTGGACACTTTTGCATTGCTTGCTCTCTGAAATTTGGGTAGTGATGCAAAATCCAGTTAAAAATTTTATTACTTTATCTCAGTGGAAATGATTGAAATGGGAAAGACTGAGTGGTAGTGCTTAATGAACAGACAAGTTGAGCACAGTAGCATAGTCACCATGAAGGGAAGGACTTGGGTAATGACCAGAGTGATTTTCCTGAGGCACTGGCTAATTGTTCAATTTCTGGGACTGAAATATATGGACAATATAGAAAAATATTATTGATTTATATTAAAGAATAACTCTAAACATGGCATGACTTGAGTCATTAAAACAGGCATAGCCTCTGACTTAGTTTCAAGAACTTAGCCACTTTACATTCATTTGCCAGTACAAAGACTTAGAACTTCTTGAATGAAGGTGAGGACAGTAACCTAGAGAAGAGACCTGAAACATGACCACAAGTATGTACTGTTAATTTTCCTCTGTGCTTTTTCTGAAGATACCGATGGCCATTTTTCAGAATTATTGTGCATTAGAAAATGGAAATACTCAGAACTTTATGGGAGTTTTAGAAAAAATGGCTTAGAATTGACCTACTCACTGGGAATCTGAGCCATAATTATGGCCCCCTGGTCAGACAGAGGAGTTATTGGTGACAGAAATAAATATTGATTGGTACTAATTCCATCTTATAGTGAACCTAGTGGGTCCGTGGAAGCAACCTGTGGATATTCTCCCTGTCTGCAGTGAATTGTTGGAAGATCATATTTAATAACTGACACAATACCCACATGGCTTCCTATTCTGTGGAGTGAGAGCTATTAAAGAAAGAAAGATTAAGTAAAAGCTTTTGAAATGAGTCTCCCTACTGAAAAACAAACTAAAAACAATGCCTTTTCCCTGATAGAATTGCAGAATGAGTGTCATCATTGAAAACTTGAAAGATGCATATAGAATAACAATCATATTTCAATTTTACTCAATTATTTGACATGTACAAAAGGTGGGTAAGTCTTGCAAAATGACATTTAATTATCACAAAATTAATAAAATTGTAGGCAGTAGTGTAAGTATGACCTCTTTTCTAGAGCAAGTCAACATTGTCCTGTTGGTATGCACTATTTTTTTATTCTCGTGATTCTATCTTCTGCATTCTTAAACAGCACTCATAACAGAAGCTCATTTTGCTATGACATGTCTGTGTAGCCTAGCTTAAACTATTCTCTTTCTCTCTCTTTTTCTTAATTACTGCTATATTGACTTCCTCACATTTGTGTGATACTTCAAAGTTTACAAAGTATTTTCTCATGTATTTGTTTCTTCTTTAAAATCTATTTTAAAGTAGCTATTTTCTTCTCATTTTCCCAATGAGGAAACCAATATATATTACTAGTTTTCTCATACATAGTTAACAACTTTCCCCAGAGCAAAAGACTACCTAAGAGAAAAGAGGATACTTCAGTCCGGATTTGTTTGAGTGAATCCTAGGCCATCCATGTATTCCCTAGGAAAAGTTCCAGGGGCAGGTGAGAGATGCACTGATGCCTGCACACTGCCTTCAATAGAGATGAACCTCTTGATGGAATTATGAAGAACAAGAAAGACTTCAAAGATTCAACCCACTCATTTTACAGACAAAGAAACCGTTATAAACAGTTTGAAAAACTTTACAAATATACGCCAAGAGACAAAAATTTATTTTCCTAATCTAGTAAATAAAACTCTAAGAGAAAACCAGTTGTTATTCAGTAATTCTGGTACATGACTTATGTGTAACTATAGTATATTTTTAATAATATATTGCATCTGAAATGCTGTTTCCTAAACCTTAACAATTATCATATATTATTAGTATTTATTATTATTTTTATTTTGGTTGATAATTCTAACTCTTTGCAAGTAAAAGAATACAAGTGACTTTGAAGAGCTCAAAACAAAGCAAATCCAACAATTATTTTAGTTCAATATGTCAGGATGTCAATGATTAATGCTTTTTTCCGCCTTAAATTGTTGCAAAAAACTAAGACAAACAAATAGGAGTGAAATGTTGTGTGGGGAAGACAGCTGGTATTTGTTAACAGTATTCATGGGTCATATTAAAGTCAGTGGGGAGCTATGGGTGGGAAAATTTCTTTTCTTTTTCCAGATGGCTCCTGTAGCTTTGCCTGTCAGAATTAAAACCTGTTGATGAAATATGAGTATGTGCCTTGAGGTCTAAGCTTCCTAAAGCTTTGAGTGGATGGGAAGATGTTCCTTAATTCTCCAGATCAATTTTTTTACATTCTTCATCTAAGAAGGCATAATGCAATTTTGGAAGAACACAGAAATTAGCATTAAATGCCTACGTTCCAATCCCATCTATGTGGTCTTGGGCAAATAATTTAACTACTTTAGGCTAAGAATCTTTTTTTCTTCAACTTTTATTTTAGATACAGGGGTACATGTGCAGGTTTCTTATAGGTATATTGCACTCAGGTAGTAAGCATAGTACCCAATAGATAGTCTTACAACCCATGTTCCCTTTCATCCCTCTCTCTCTTGGTATTTATGTGTCTATTGTTTTCATGTTTATGTATGTATGTTCTCAATGTTTAGTTCCTGCTTATAAGTAAGAACATGAGGTATTTGGTTTTCTATTTACATGTTAATTCACTTAGAATTATGACTTCCAGCTCCATCTATGTGGTTGCAAAGGATATATTTTCATTTTTTATGGCTGTGTAGTATTCCATAGTATATATGTATTATATTGTCTTTATCCAATTTACCATTGATGGGCATGTGGTTTGATTCCATGTCATTGCTATTGTGAATATTCTGTGATGAACATACAAGTGCATGTGTGTGTGTGGTTTTTTTTTTTTTTTGGTATAATGATCTATTTTATTTGGGGTATATGCCTAGTTCTGGGATTTCTAGGTTGAATGGTAACTCTGTTCTAAGTTATTTGAGAAATCTCCAAACTGCTTTCCACAGTGGCTGAACTAATTTATATTCCGATCAACAGTGTATAAGTGTTCTCTTTTCTTCCACAGCCTCTCCAGCATCTGTTATTTTTTGAGTTTTTGATAGTAGCCATTCTGACAGAAACTATTAATAGAGTAAATGGACAACCTACAGTATGTGAGAAAATACTTGCAAATTATGGATCTGAAAAGGTCTAACATTCAGAATCTATAAGGAACTTAAACAAATCAATATGCAAAAAACAAATAACCCCATTAATAAATGGACAAAGGACATGAACAGATACTTCTCAAAAGAAGGCATACATTCAGCCATCATGCATATGAAAAAATGCTCATCATCATGAATCATCAGAGAGATGCAAATCAAAACCACAATGAAGTACCATCTCAAACCAGTCAGAAAGGCTAAGAATCTTAATCCATAAAAGAAAGTAAAAAATAAAACTAATGGATATATTATATGCCCAAGATTAGACAGTAGTTATAAAAATAACTTAGTGAACTATTAATCATTCCATAAATTTCAATTTAATGTTACATATATATTTATACGTAGTGGACATGTATCAAGGATGCATATTTTCTGATCATTTCAAATGTATAATGGCAATTTCTGTTTCTGGAAATAACAAATAGTTAAATTCGCATTCCAACATTAATAATTAAAAAGATGGAGAAAATATATAAAATAACTGTTTTCAGATTTTGAACAAAAATGTTGCAAAGCTATAATACCTAAGATAAAGGAAATAAATGAGATAAACCCCAGAATCCAGTTTTCTGCTTGGAGGCACGTTCTAAATGTTAACACAGAGATGGGGAGCCCAATAAGAGCATGGTATTCATGCTGAGAATAGGAGACAGATTGGATTTTTATGGCTACTGAAGTGTCTGGAATTGGTGGGATATCAGTGGAAAGGAAATTTTGTAGAGGAGTACTAAGGATAAGTCATTCTACTATTAATTTCATACATTACTCCAAATATTTAAATCAACTGCATACCACAGGTAAAAATATATTTGAACAATTTTCTATTAAGGCATCATTAAAATAATTCAGAAATATCTAACCTCCTGGATTTGGAACATGTAAGTATCATACCCCTCATTCCTACCCTGACATTTGAGAAAAATCTCAAACCATTGTTTTTAAGAGATAAACAGGGTGGAAAAAAAATACTCTAGTTGTTCTAAATCCAAAGGATGGCTGCATCAACATGTTAAATAATCAGAATTTAGACATTTTTAATTAAAATACTTAAGCTCCTACTCTTCATGTCTTGTAAAGATATACTTCTGTGAAACAGTGCCTAATTTATGTCGTGAGAATGAAAGTCATTACAAATGTCCATATTAACCTTCTATCTATTCACAAATCATAGCACAAGTTTTCAAAGCTTCTATGTAAACATTTTTTAAAAAGAATTTTCTAAACTAATTTATATTCTGATTATTCTATGTTTTTGTATACTTTAAGAGCCACATTAAGCATGAAGAAAAATTGAATAAATAAATAAATAAATAAAATGTAATTTAGTGTAATGTAGTAACTAAGAACATGGCTTCAGGAGCCAAAATGCTTGCATTCCAGCCCAGTTCTGTGTTTATTTGCTGGGCGATTTGGGCCATCTTACTTAACCTATCTGCTGCAGTTTTTATCCTATAAAATAAAAGAGGCAAAAGACTTAATGGTGTTAGTATGGCTTTAATACGTAGAAGCCATTTCATTACAAAATATTCAGTTTTGATAACTCTTTATATTTGGTCATATTTGCTTTAGATCTCTGCCTCATTTTTAAGAATTAAAACATATGAGATGCAGTTTAAAGTTTCCTCATTTATGTCTCTCCCCAGAGATGGTTTTTTTTTTTTTTTTTTTTTTTTTTTTTTTGAGACGGAGTCTCGCTCAGTCGCCCAGGCTGGAGTGCAGTGGCGCGATCTGGGCTCACTGCAAGCTCCGCCTCCCGGGTTCACACCATTCTCCTGCCTCAGCCTCCCAAGTAGCTGGGACCGCAGGCACCCGCCACTATGCCCTGCTAATTTTTTTGTATTTTTAGTAGAGACGGTGTTTCACCGTGTTAGCCAGGATGGTCTCGATCTCCTGACCTCGTGATCCGCCCGCCTCGGTTTAAGAGCTTGGTTTTTATCGCTCCTATGTCTGTTATAATTTTATATGAATCTATAATTAATGTATAATATTGTTTTATATACTTAATTTGAAATTCCATGCTTATTTTGCAGATTTATTAGTGAGGATGTAAATTTTTGCAAAACATGTGTATGTTAGTTCGTTTTCATGCTGCTAATAAAGACATACCCAAAACTGTGCAAATTACAAAAGAAAAGTTTATTGGACTTACAGTTCCATGTGGCTGGGGAGGCCTCACAATCATGATGGAAGGTGAAAGGCACATCTTACATGGTGGCGGCAAGAGAAAGAGAGCCAAGGGAAACAGACTTCCCTTTATCAAACCATCAGATCTCGTGAGACTTATTCACTACCATGAGAACAATATGGGGGAAACTGTCCCCATGATTCAATGATCTCCCACCAAGTTCCTCTCACAACATGTGGGAATTATGGGAGTACAATTCAAGATGAGATTTGGGTAGGGACACAGAGTCAAACCATATCAATGTGATCACCTTTTATTTTAAAAATTGTGCAATCCTATCTTCTACTGACGCAAAAGTTCAGCCTTTTATCACTTGGTGTTTCAGATAAGAGATCTGATAAATAAATAGCCTTAAATTAATTATCAGAAGATCTGTTCATCTTTCATCTGTTAAAATATGTCCCACAGTTACAAAGTAATTAAAGTTCAAACACAAGTGTAGAGTATAACATTTTAGTGGCTTAAAACTGTCAAGCATTTGTTTGTAAATATCCCTTGGATGAATACAGTCAATTCTCATCAAGCTGAAAGATGGGGATGGTTTTGGTGTACACGAGTTACTGATGAGAAACTGAATAACGCTGTCTGGAAAAAAAGAGCAATAAAATACCAAAATACTCATAACTAATAGCATAGAGAGAGAGAGAGAGGAAGAAATAGCTTCAGCTAGACTGCCCAGAGATATGTCTCAGCAAAATGAGCTTCTGTTACTGGGGCTGATCAAGAATGCAGGAGATAGATATCATGGGAATAAGAAAAACAGTGCCTGAATGGTACATCAGCTTGACTTGATGGCCCTCTAGGGCTTTCTTGTTCTTGTATGAGAATGTGCTTCTGTGTTCATTCATCAAAGATGGCGCTATAGCATTTCATCATAGCAAAAACATATTTTTAAATTGAGCTCTCATGGAATATGTTATACATGGTTTCCTCATATGACACTTATGATTTGATGCTTCTGCTTCCAAGGTAATCTTACATAACTCACCTTGAATTCATTTACTCTACTTGGCCAGAATTATATAATACATGAGATTTTACATATGAGAAAATCGTTGACTAATAAGGTTTTATGAGTCAAAACAATGAAACTTTCCAGCTAACAGAGATTTATTTTCTCCGTTAACCTCATCATATTGATTTATTCTTCAGAATTATTTAAAACTAGACAGTAATTTGCCTCCTTCCACAACTTTTTTCTTTTTATCTATCACTTTGTTATTGTTTTTTGAGAATTCTTTTGGACACAGACTTGTGCCAGAAAATTCAAGTAGTTAAAAAACAAGTAACTCATATGAAGCATATTTTCAAGTACATTTTAGTATCAGGATAGAGGGCTCAGAAATGCACAAAAAGAACTATAGATACAGCTTAAACATGTTAAGAATCTTATAGAGAATAATCAAGCTAGTATGACAACACCAAGAAAGGATAGAGCATATGCAGGCATAACTAAAAGATTAAAGAAAGCAGTAAAATTAAAATAGTTCATAAACATTGATAGAAATTAAATTAATGGGGTTGGAAGAGGAGTAGGACAAAAAAACACAGTGATTTTAGGGGGAAATGAAATCCACTTTGGCTGACATAAAATATTTAAAGAAATAGTAAGAGAGTAAATGAGAACAGATCTTAGGGAAGTCTAAATACTGAAAGCCTGAATTTTAGTAGGCAAAGGGGAATGTGAAGAATTTGAACAGCTGACTGTCATATAAGATAAGCTTTAGGAACATCTTCTGACTTGAAAAATGTCTGAAATGTTCTTGGTGTCTTTGAAATTTAGAAAACTACATGGATATGTCTGAACATGGCATTTTTTTTAACAGCTCTAAATCTCCTGTTCATTATTGCACTGTAGTCAAAATACAGTATTTGCTTCTGGTTTCTCATCTTGTTATGGCTTTCTACATTGTTCTACTTAAAACTCAAGATATTTTCCAAATGTGTCCTAATTATTTTGCTTTTGGCAACCCTAGTCTAATTGCCACTGTCATGTCATCCTCTACTTCAGTACATAAGTCAAGAAGTAGGTATTTAATTCCAAAATGCAATTTCAACCACGCTACTCTTGTACTAAAACTCTTTTAATGGCTGCCTATTGTTTAATTGACTACAGGTTTAAATCTAAGATCTTTTACCAAGAATTTAAGTACCTTTGTGATCTGACTCATGTCTTTCTTTCCAACCTTATTACTTGTCCTTCTCAGAATTTTTTTCTGTGTAATAGTCATTAAATAATAATTTCTTTCCATGTCATGCCCTCATATCTTTGAATCTGCCATTGTTTCCACCCAGAATGATTTTCCCTCCTTTGTCTGTTTTTATATCTTCCATTCTTTCTTGATAATATACTATAAGTATGCAGAAAGGCTTTTTCTTCTGACTTTTGCAGGCACAGTTAGTCTTCCTCTAAAATGTGTTCACATACCCCCAGTACCACTTTTGGAAATGCAAATATTTGTTCCACTAGACTGTAAGTTATTTGAGTCAGTGCCTCTCCAGGTTAGTAGCGGAAATATAGCAAACATAAATTTTTGTTGAGTGAATGAATAAATAAAGTATCCATTCTACAGGATAGTAGCAGATACAAAACAAACATAAATATCTGTTGAGCAGATGAATGAATAAATAGGTATATCAGAAGGTTTTATTGCAAACAAATAAGAAAAATATGTGTTTATGGTAATTAGTGTATAGCTATGCTTTTAACTTGAATCCTCCTTTAGTTATTGATCATTTCTGATAATTTGGCATAGTTGAGATAATCATGGACACAGGACAACTTTTATTGTTGCCATTAATTTAAATGTAGGCAGTTACAGTAATTTATCCTGTAAGTATTCATCTTCAGCCTGCTTAAATATTATAGAAAGAGCAATAATTGCTATAGGCAGGAATATTAAAAATGGTGATAGATAGTAGAAACCTGAAAAGAGTTAAATCCACAGAGATCTGAAAATTGGTTAGTTTGTCAAATCAAAAGCATAATGATTGTGTATCAGAAGAGGGCAGCAAAGTGCAGCCCAGGCCAAAAATCTGAACTTGACCAAGTGCCCTGATGTGAGATGAAGAGTATAACTAAAGACCCCTGGAGAGTGAGTGCAACATTTAGCAATAGAGAAGTGTAGGAGAACCAAGAAACTAATCCACAGTCTTTGTACCAAGGGCAGTAGCCAATATAATATATAAAATTTTATAAGAATATAAAAGCAGTATTGTTTTCACTTTCATTATCACATTTTAATCTTTGAAACAATTCTCCATGGCATGGATAACTAGATACTGTGTGTGGGAAACAATACTCAAAGAAGGAACTACTAGGAGAGACCAGAGCCAAGACTACTCTTAGATAACCCAGTCTAGATGAGCATGAGGAGTGTCAGGTTGAGCAGAGGGAGAGTCTTAAGGTTTCAGTCTAAAGAACAAAGGCCAAGAGCAGGGTCCAAGTATCACAGCAAAAGGAGAGCAGCAGGAAGCCAGAATTAGGGGACAGGTTGAGAGTCTGGATACATGATAGCTTTTGGATGGGATTGTGGGGATTAATTCTGAAGTCTTGGATAGCATTCCTCCTGACTAAAGATGACTTGTCATGCCTAGTATCAGTGTGAGAACTCACATGGCTAAAAGAGATTTGTCCCGTTGGAAAACAAACCTTTTGATATTTCTTCATTGCCCAAAGTTATTAGTATGGCATTTAAAGTTGAGAATGATCTACTAATAACATTGCTATTTGTAGTCTTACTGCCTTCTTCCTATTTGATGCACTTACAGCATTTTATATATATTTCCTTTGTATAATTTAAAACATTGTATTAAACTTTTGGTTGATATATCTTTTCTCCCCATCTTGTAGTGAGGTTGTTTCCAAAGGTAAATGTAGAATAGTGTTTTGGCTCTCCAGCATTTTTGTTGAATGAGTATGTTATTAGTACTTACCTCAGTACAGATGAATATGTTTTTTGCACTGTCATAGAGCATAACATTTTGCAACCAAATTATAGTTCACTGTCTACTTGTAACTAAAGTGATCATTACAGCCAAAATTAACACAAGTATTTTTGTATTGCAATGACAGAGGGATTCTTTGAATTGGGGCCTTATTATTAGAGGAAGTAAGTCCTAAGAAGCTCTATCGTTCCCATAAGCCTGTCAAAAAACTGCCAATGCTCAGGACTTTAAACATTTCTGCTGTTTTAATAATATTTGCACAAGGGCATAATCAGAAAGCCACAATTAAAATACACATTACAAGTGCTTACCTATCCATCTTCTCCCCTGCCCTCTCTTTATTATTTTCGAAGCCCTAATGACAAAAGAGAAAATTGCTCCTACCAGATTAAAACCTTTTGGTTTCTTTTTTACTAATAAACACGTTTTTCCCTCGGCACTAACAAAACGTAAATATTTACTTTGTAGGTTATTTTAATTATTGGATTACTCTCTGAATTATTTGAGTCACACTCAGTGCTTTCTAATTATTATTGCACTTGTTTACATTTCTCTTTCTTAAATTTTAATCAGTGTATATTGTGCTCAGTGAAGTAGCATGTCTAAAACATATTGCTTCGAAGACAGAAAATTAATATTGCTCAAAGATATAAAATTAATATTAATATTGGTTCAAAGATAGAAAATTAATATTGCTTTTAAAATTAAAAGTTAGGAGAACTACTTACTGAAGGCAAGCTTTATGCAATCTCTTACTCATTTTAACTGATTTAATAACAGAGCCCATATACCAATATCATGGTTGAAAGGCTTTGTGGAGAAATATTATTTTAACCACTGAAGTACCAAAAATAAACCTTCTGAAGCCATTGCTTAATTTCATATCTATATTTTAAAAGCATATCATAGGACATGGATGAAGCTGGAAACCATCATTCTCAGCAAACTATCACAAGGACAAAAAACCAAACACCGCATGTTCTCAGTCATAGGTGGGAATTTAACAATGAGAACACTTGGACACAGGAAGGGGAACATCAGAACCCGGGGCCTGTTGTGGGGTGGAGGGATGGGGGAGGGATAGCATTAGGACATATACCCAATGTAAATGACGAGTTAATGGGTGCAGCACACCAACATGGCACATGTATACATATGTAACAAACCTGCACGTTGGGCACATGCACCCTAAAACTTGAAAGTATAATAAAAAAAGAAAAGAAAAAAAAACCATATCATAAATTGTTATGGATTCATTCTTCTCTTGAAGAATATTTTGCTTGATTTTGGTTTTAGCTGATATAACATAAAGTTCTGAGATTAATAAAAAGTAATTATTATAGTGTACCCCAAAATTTTTTTCTAATATTTTCTGTTTTAACCAAGTCTGTAATGCTTTCAGTGATTATATGGAAAGCAGCCATATAATTTAGATTTTTAAATGGCATAATCAAAATTTGCCCTTTGTTCCTAACAGGACTTTCCATTTTAATAACAATACATTTATGAATGTATGCTAAAGTATCAAATGTTCAAGTATAATATTTCTGCAATTTTGTTGACAAATTAAGGCTAACATAAACTCTGAAAATGTACTGTTTATTATTTCCGCTTCCAGTATCTAAACATTTGAAGAAATGTTTCAAACTGGAGCGAAAGTATTTTATACTTGTGTCCTAAGTTTTCCACAGACCATGACATAATAAATTGTATTTTCTATTAATTTCAGAAGTATATCTTTAACATTGCAACACAATTCTAAATAAACAGGGAAAACTAACCTGAAGAAAGAAAAACATATGTTTCTTTCCATTAACAACTTATATAGTAATTTAATTTTTTTTTCTGTTAGGAGGATAAAGTGAGTAAAAATTACGAACGTCATGTTGACCTTAGAAACAGCCATTCACTGCAATCTGTATTATTTTTAAAGCTATGATTTGGCAAGACTTCTTTGTATTTTTTAAAAAAGCAAATTCATTTAGAATATACATCTGGACAACACCATTGCCATTTAGAAGAAAACACAAAGAAGTGAGCATCGAAGAGTGCTTTTCTGTGTGTACTAACTTTGCATGGCAAAAGTTCAAAAGCAGCAGGAACTTCCCATCTGTTTGCAAGCTGTCTCAGACCACTTGATTTACAGAAATTCTATTTTCCTGTTGTAAAGGGCACACTTCTCTAAGATTTTAAAAGAAATTTCAGTGTTGCTTAGGAGAAATGGGATCACAGTAGTAAACACACTGTTGGTGTGTATTATTTGTACACAGTAATAATTCTTAATTTGGTAATAACAAGAATTATACTTTCAAAACAAACGAAACCACTAATAGGTAGAATTACATTATTTATGAAAGAACTCAGAAGAAGCAATAAAAACAAATAACTTTGAATCATGTGAAAGCATAGTACACAGGTGATAAAACAGATTATAAAATATATAGTGGATTCAGTCAATCATTGACAGATTTTTGGAAAGATATTGCACTTGCGAGCATGTGCGCACACACACACACACATTTCCTTTTCAGAGTAGAAATATTGCCCTTGTATTTAGTATCCACTTTTATCCCATTGTTTTTGAAGACCAGGATGTGATTCACTCTAAAAATAGCTTCCCCCAGTGTAAAGTGTCTGAACAAAAATAGTTTGTTGTTGTACTGTTCAGGAAAGTCTAAAGATCTTTGTGTGTGTGTGTGTGTGTGTGTGTGTGTATGTGTGTGTAACAGTTAACGCCTCATAACATTTCTAAATAATTACTATATAATTGAGCACGATATGCTGAAGAATTGTTTAATGGCTTCAGATATTAGGAACATAAAAGAATAAGTTAATTCTTATATACAATGGTTAAGTATCAATCTTTTGTATTTATAATTAAATGCATTTTTCTTCTTTATGTAATTTATTTTAATTGTAATAACCTGGTCATATTTTTAAGTAAACACTTAAAATTTTATAATTTTCTCTTTTAATATATACTACATTTTGTATATTTTAGGTGAACCAACATCCCAGTGGGGAATGATTTTGTCTTTGTAATATAAAACACCTTATGACAAAAAAGACAAAGCAATCAAATGAGAAATTAATTATAAATATTTGTTTTCTCTTGTTATTCTTGTTTGCCTTAAATTAGATTATACTTAATTTTATTTTACAGCAGTGGGTTTTTTAATCTATCTTGTTTTAATTCAAAAATACCATTAGCCAAAACCTTACTGATGTTAGACACAATATCCACATAGTAAGAGTTTTTAAAAAGCTTCTTGTTTTACACTTGTAATTATAATTAACTTGGTGACTCTACTCAGAAGAGCAAATAAGAACATTAATTGCCATTAAATTCTGGTGATGTTGACAATGAAGCACACCTTAATTTCAATAATTAAGGGTATGGTCTTCTACTAGTTTCTTCTGCTGAAGTCCAAAGGGAGCATTTTTTAGTCTACTTCAGAATTCATTCAAGTGATTTTAAGATGAATACCTATTAATGTTAATGCAATACACTGTACTTGTAAGTGACAACAAAATTCTAGAACAACAGAATATTATTTACAACTGTAAAATTTTAAAAAATTAAATTATTAAATGGTTTTTATAATTGCAACGGCTCATACTCAATCATTTTTTCTGTCTATATTTTGTAGGGAAGTTTTCTTTTATTAATTCTCTACCAGTGTAACTCAGTGTTCAAAAGCAAGAAGCAGTCATTAGGGATGAGACAAACTCTCTTATGCATTAAAAGAACTGAGGGTTTTCTTATCTTTGCAAATGGTGATGAATATTCATTAACCTAAGAAAAGATTTGCCAGCTGCAAATCTTTGCAAGGTGCCCCAGTTCTCCAAGCCAAAAGGAAAGGAAAAATTATAAAGCTTCTATTTATCTGTACCACAAAGGATGAAGAAGATAAGCTTACAAAAGTGTTCTCGGGAGAAAAAATATCTCACTTCATACACTTTAGAGGAATATGTGCATTTAAATAAAAAACTATGGTTTTTAGGTTTTTCTAAGGTTACCATAAAATGCCAAAAAGGGAAGAATATCTCATAATTATACTAATATTTAATTTTATTTTTTTCTGCTATACTATAGGGATCTAGATGAAGGCTAAAGGTTTTTTCTCTTTCAAACAAAATATGACTCTCTGAACTAGCCCATATCTTACATTATATTTAGTCAATATGAATGGGAATGGAACACTTCTGCCTTATAGGAAGCATATCTTTCTTGTAAAAATCTGGGTTGAATTCTTCAATATTAAAATATCCATTATTTCAGTGTTTTCTTGTGTTAAAATCTCAACTACATTTAAAGTGAAAAAGAAATATACTCATATATGTTAGAAAAATGTTAACTATATTTACTATCATAGTATATTTTCAGATTTTGTGTTTCTTTAGACAAGAATATTCCCACATTTTAATGCACAACCTAAAATACAAAATTTGAAAGTTTTATCTCCATTTTTCCCATAGTTCATAGTAAGAGTTACTAATGATCTGAAATCTATGATAATTTCTAATAAGAGAGAATGGATTTGTTTGCTTAAGTCATAATTAGGAATAGTAAAACAATTATTTTGTTATTAAAATATTAGTTTATTTCATTAAAAGATGTCCCGAAGGACAATCTTTTATATGGGTACCTTAGCACAAATTGTCAAAAAAGGACCATGGCCTGCTGTGGTGATTCAAATGCGTGGTGACTTAAATGATTTAAATAATATTAGCAATGTGGACATCTTTCATTGAATGATGTCCAGAAGGACAATCCCTTAATGAAAGTTGTCCACGTTGCTAATGTTATCTTACTGGTGTCTTGGAACCATTTGGTTATGAAAAGAGGGGTAACACAAAGGAGTAGAAATGACTCATTTAAATCACCATGGCAGGCCATAGTCCTTTATTGGCAATTTGTGCTAAGGTATCTACCTAAAATGGGAAGCATTTATCTTCCTAACCCAATGTTGTCCAAATGATTATTCTTGATAAACTGTCAATGAGAATTCTCTGATTTCCTGTAACTTTGTGGGAATTCTATGTGTCAATATTCTCCCTTCATGAAAATGAAAACAGATACATTTCTGAAGACAGGAGACCTCCTGCTAATAAAAGTATGCTTCATGTTCTAAAATTATACCATTAGATGATCCTTATCATAATAGCACAAAGAGATCAAAAGGATTAAGTCACACTTATAAACATTTTTTCTTCTGTAGGATAGTTGGAAGATACTACTAATAAATTATTTTGGTTCTCTATAATGTACTTGTGTCTATGCATAATCATTTAGAGAAAACAGTAAGCTGTTTTATTATTCAGGGTATATTAGTAGATCTCAAGTTTAACTGAATTTCCAAATTTAGATCCCCTTATTTGAACAATCTTCCTACTGCCTCTCACTTGCTGATTTGGCTGACTGAGAGCTGATTCTCAATATAACTTCCTCAGAGAGGCCTTATTGAGCCTCCTTCCTCTTTCTCTAGGTAAGGTAAGACACCACTTATCTTCCCCCTTCTATAACATACTATACAATGTTAGTTATTTGATTGGTAGTTATGTTCCACCCCTCTCAAAACAAATTCTAAGCTCCATAAAGCTATACACTCTCTGCATGTTTATCTATTTTATACATACTGTAACCATAGCACCTAGCAAGTTGACTGACATGAAGTAGTCAATAAATAAGTGTTGAGTCAATAAATAAATACATGAAGTTTTTATTGTTTTCCATTAGAACAACACAATTCGTTATATTGATTTTTAGTTTCATGCTCATACACTTTACTTGACTGGCATATCTTTACAAGTTGCCACCAATAATTGGTGAAACAAGATAATAGGTAGAAAATTATGGGGATGTGCAGCAAATAAGAATGATATCAGATACCTAAAACAAATAAATATTCCACATCATAATCACCAATAATTAGTATTTTCATTCATTTATTCATTCATGTGCTCAAGCGAGCTCCTATCATGAGACACTAATGAAACAGCAATTATTAGACAGAAAATATCCCTGATCTTATGGCGGTTACGTTTTAGTAGGTGCAAACAGTCCATATAAGCAAATGAATTAAAAATAATAATGATTGAAGAAAACAAATTTTCTATATTAGTCCATTCTCACATTGCTATAAATAACTACCTGAGGTTGGGTAATTTATAAAGAAAAAATGTTTAATTGACTCACAGTTCTGCAGGCTGTACAAAAAGCATGGATCGAGAGGCCTCAGGAAACTTACAATCATGGTGGAAGGCAAAGGAGAAGGAAGTACCTCTTACATGGTTGGAGCAGGAGGAAGAGAGAGAGTGAAGTGGGAGGTGCTATACACTTTCAAACAACCAGATCTCATGAGAATTCTATCATGAGACAGCACTAGGAGGATAGTGCTAAACCATTAGAACCCCCACCCCCACATGATCCAATCACCTCCCACCAGTCCCCACCTCCAGTATTGGGAATTACAATTCAGGATGAGATTTGGGTGGGGATACAGAGCCAAATCATAACACAGGCTAATACGATGGAGAGTAACTGGATGAGAAAGAGGGACAGAAAGAATCATTGAAGAAGGTGTTTGAAAAGATTGCTCTGAGGAAGTAATATTTGCCCTAATTCATAAGGAGTCAGTTAATGAAATGGGTATATCAATAAAATCCAGCTTCTTTGATATCTTCAAGAAAATCATTAACCACATGAAACATATCTTAAGGGTACTCTTTAGCCTACAAATGATGGCTTGCCAAAGAGAACCTGAAAGTAATACTTATATGGTTTGGCTGTGTCCCCACCCAAATCTCATCTTGAATTATAGCTCCCATAATCCCCACATGTCATGGGAAGGATCCGGTGAGAGGTAATTGAATCATGGGGGTGGGTCTTTCCCTTGCTGTTCTCATCATAGTGAATAAGTCTCATGAGATCTGATGGTTTTATAAAGGGGAGTTCCCCTGCACACGCTATCTTGCCTGCCACCATGTAAGATGTGACTTTGCTCTTCCTTTGCCTTCTACCATGATTGTGAGGCCTCTCCAGCCATGTGGAACTGTGAGTCCATTAAACCTCTTTCCTTTATAAATTACCCAGTCTTGGGTATATCTCTATTAGTAGCATAAAAGCAGACTAATACAAATACATTATAAATGTAAAAGTATGAGTTAACTTATAAGTTAATGTGGGTTAAAAAAATCATTTTTAGGATCATAGCAAAGAATGTAAGAAATATTCTTTATGTTTGTTTCAAAATCTGACACTGGCAAAATGTAAGATCTACTAAACCATAGTAGATTTCAGGAGACAGAGAAATGGAAACAGAAATAGAGAGAAATAAAGAGAGTGAAAGAAAGACTCTCCTTCATATAAAGCATAGATACTATTACCAGCTTTCTTTTATTTTTGGTGTTTCCCAGAAAGCCATGTTATCATCTATAGAAAAATATTTTTACTTAAATAGAGACAGCCAAGAATAAGGATGTTATCAGCTCTGGAATTTGCTTTGTTTAGTGGTCATGTGCAAAGTGCAGGAGATGAAAGATAGTTTAGTTCAGTTTAGTAACTGCTAAAACCAGAATAACTTTAATATGAGTTCTGTGGAATTAATCACATTAAGGGAACTTCTCACAGTACTTAGGGAAGAATTGAATGGTTATGCGTGCAGTGTTGCTTTGTCTGATATTTGTTTGGACCCTAAGCGTTAATTATAAATGAAATTACAGATGGTATATACTATGTTTCAATTGTCAGTCTATATTTAGCAGAAACAATTTTTTAAGAATTCGGTCATTCTTTAATGTGTTGGTTATACCCATGTAAAATTGTGATTCAAAATTTTTATATCATTATTGCACCACAAGGAAGAAACCCCAATTAATTAAAGAAAAGCATAGAGATAATCACAAAACCACACCCCTTTGCCTTCAGAAAGTAAAAAAAAAAAAAAAAATCCTGGACTAATTTTATGTGGCATTTATAAACAGTATACATTTCATTGATACTTGTATTTTCAGAACTATAGTTCTCATACTTCACCAGCAAACAAAAGAGCATCTTCTCTTCCTCTTCTCTTTGTCTGAATATTTAGGTAAATTCATGCTTGGAACACGTAAAATTAGAAATTCTTATAGTCTTTCTTGTCATTTCAGTGCTAGATATAAAAATATTAACAAGAGTTAGCTGTGTTTTTAGTTTAACTGCTCTTTGTTTTAATATTTGTAAAATCTGTTTTTCCCTCATACACTTCAAAAAATGCGTAAAATATAAATAGAAGCTTATGTAAATTTTCTCTGTACTTTGTTAGGTTTTGTTGGTAGGGAGTGGGGCACAAGTAGAAATGTAGCTCTTTATCCTGTTCTTATGTTTTGTTTCTTTAAATGAACATTTTCTGTAGCCCAGACCTCAGCAGGCTTCTGAGACCGTGTTGGTTGAGACCATTAGCTAACGCTAGTTAGTTAACTTGAACAGTTAGTCCAGAGTACCTCCACTCACATTCTGGATATGTTGCTTTTCATCTCTGTAACCTTCTGGAAACTGCTTGACTACTCTATACCTTATTTTACTCATTGATAAAATAAAGGTCATAGTATTTTTCCCACTTTATAATGTCATTGTGAGGATTGACTGAGTTAATGTATGTAGAGTGCTTAGGATACATCTTACATAGAAGCATTACACAAAATGCTAGCTGCTATTACTATTGTCACTTTCCTCCATCTGAGCGGAGAGAAATATGCAGACCTTGTGTCCTACTTCTGTCTTTGAGACCTTGAGTATTGCAAAGACAAGTGTAGGAATGAAATTATTGTAATATCAGAGAAGTTGTGAAGATTACATTGGAAAGTACTTAGAAGAGTATCTAAAATATAGACCACATTAAATAAGCGAATTTACCTAACTATATCTTTTTCTTAGTTCATAGAATTTATAGGTTATTTTTGATTCATTTACTTTTTAACAAAAAGTGTACAGTGCTAAAAGGGGAATGAGTGGCCAAGACATTTGAGTTTTACTGTTGCAGAAAGATATCTCAGCTTTTATTGAGCTAAGACTTTTTAATATATTAAGTGTTTCTATGCAGTCACATCTGAGATGAATGCTACCTCTGCTATTTCTTAGTTATGTGATGTTAAGAAAGTTACAAAAGCTCTGTGAATTTCAGTTTTTTTATTTGCAAAGTGGAGTCATAATGCCTATCTAAAAAATATTTATTGTGAAGATTTAAAAGATAGATTTAGAAAACGTAGCATCATGTACAGAGCACAGAGTAGTACTAAATAAATGGTATTAAATGCTCTCTAATTTTTTCCTGTCTAAATTATAATTTACTGTTTGGTTGACCTCAGCTTTTCACTGCTCTTGTGTAGTCATTCCTATTACCTACCAACTTAAATGGGGCAACATGCAAATAAAAACGTTGTTGACACAGAATACACTATACTCATGTTATAATTTTATAATGAATAGTAATAACTTTTCTGCTATGGATTATCAATATTTGATCTCAGACCATCTGTTTTCTTTTCAATGTTCTCTCACTATCCCTTCTCTTTTGTGATTTTAACTATCATCTGTCCAGGCCCTTTGGCATGAAATTTCAGTCTTCCCTATCTCCTCCTTCTTTTACTCTTTTCATAATCGAACTTTTGCAAAATATTTCTGTGTATTTCTTTGAGAGAAAATTGAGTTCATTTGCCCCCTCTTATCTATCCTATTAGAAGAATTCCTGGTGAAAGTGTTAGTCACATTACAATGTTTTGGCTTTGTTTTTCACATCAATGCTCATTTGTCCTTTTATTAAAAAATCTCCACTTAACCTGCATATTCTCTTATACTTG
This sequence comes from Pan troglodytes, assembly GCF_028858775.2. Lineage (NCBI taxonomy): Eukaryota > Metazoa > Chordata > Mammalia > Primates > Hominidae > Pan > Pan troglodytes. The sequence continues at coordinate 89,333,679 of NC_072411.2, forward strand.
AAATTTGAAATTTGTTGCTGAAGACCTGGATGTTCTCAGATTTTTCCTTATGTGTATGACATTTCTCTTTCTCTCTACTTCAGCATATACCCCTCTTTTTTCTTCAATTTCCTTTTATAAATTGAATAATTTAAAAATTCATCAGGATTATTGATCATTTTGAACAGTAACAAATACTATAAATATAATTTTAATTTACATTGAATTAATAATATTGTTTTGAAAGAAGGCAATATTATGATCAACAATTTTTTATTTGTTCAAATCTAGTAAAGTTCTAACTTAAGATATGTAATAATTATGACATATTTAAAATATGTCTTAGAAACTTATCTACCATAGTGGTACATAGATATATTTATAATGATGTAATAACCATAGTTTTAAGCAAACTAATTCACATTTTAATACGCATAAAAAGCCACATATGCAAAAGGAAAGACATTTTCTAGCTACATATTTACTTATTTAACTTGATGGACAAACAGTGGCTGGGAAAGTGCAGTTCACCCTGATTCCTTTAAAGTCGGGATGATTCCAATTTGGTGAAACAAGAATGGAGGGTGGAGAAAAAGGAAAGGTTTAAAAAATGTTATTCCACTTGCATTTGTCTTCTTTGCTAATCTCAATTTTTAAATAACAGATCCATAAACTTATGACATTCTGGGTTGGATTGAATTCAGCTGTTTAGAAAAAAGCAATTACAACTATTGTCCCCAAGCCAAGATAACAACACACCAATTATGACTAGCCAAGAAGCCTGGAATTCACAAACTGCCTTATATTTATTTATTTCTTCATGTTGGCTGTTTATCAGGAAGTGACTTCAGTAAAAAGGAGCTGTAATTCATTTATTAAGTAAGCTCTCAAAACTCTAAGAAGAATGGCTCATATGCTATATTAAAAAATGACTGAATAATTTTAATGCAAATATTATTGCAGTTGATTTGACTGGCACTTTTTCTAAATCATTTGGGAAAATAAGGTCTTGATGACGTGGGTGAATGGTTTTTAATATCTTTGCTTTTGTTTCTGAAACATCTTATTGATCTATGTACAGTCTCTATGAGCAAAGGAGAGATACGCGTGTGTATGTATTTACACACACATATGTGTAAAGCATGTATAATATATATATATTTAATTCTCCTCTATAGTAAATCCAATACAAATTACAGTTTTAGGCATCCTAAAATCAGGTTTCAGTGTAAAGTTTGTATGAATACACAAGGCCAGTCTTGACTGAGATGATTTTGTTAGGTGTAGATTTAAAACTAACTTTCCCAAAAGTTGTTTGTAGCAAATGCTATTATTGAACACTTAAATTATAAATACTCTATTTAAATTATACCCTTATCTGTATTTCAAATATTAAACAAAACACTTAGCAAAGTTTTAGAGAGCCAATTAATTTTTTAATAAACTTTTATTTTAGAATTCTTTTTATTTTTAATTTTGGGCTTCAAAAGTACTCTTAATTATTACTTTGGAATTATGGCCTTTCTGATCTCATTCATTGTCTCTCTTCCACCCCCTGCTTTTTAGGACCTTAAATTTTGGGGTGATTATGGGTCCTTTTGAGAATCTGATGAATGTTACTTACTTTCCTCTCATTTAAAAAAAAATTGCGTTTTAATCCTAGCACTTTGGGAGGCCGAGGTGGGTGGATTGCTTGAGCTCAGGAGTTCGAGACCAGTCTGGGCAACATGGTGAAATCCCATCTCTACAAAAATTACAAAAATTAGTCAGGTATGGTGGTGTGCTCCTGTATTCCCAGACACTGGGGCGGCTGAGGTGGGAGGATCGCATAAGCCTGGGAGGTTGAGGCTGCAGTTAGCGGTGATGGAGCCACTGCACTCCAGCCTGGGTGACAGAGTCAGACCCCGTCTCAAATAAAAAAAAAAAAAATGTGAATCCTATAGTCTCTCCCTGGTACCCACATAAAGAACACGTTTAAACAAATATTCTTTCTTTCTCACCTTTCTACCTAAATACATATTTAGAGGCAAAATAAATCAACTATAGAAACCACAGGATGAAGGAGTATGATGATCGTGTTCATTGTAATAGACCTGAAAATTATAATTTTGGTTAACTATTTCTATATTATAGTTCTGGGTGGTATCTTGCATATACACTCACACTATCAGAGAACACATCATTTGAGGGCAAAAAATTAAGTAAAAGAAATTCCTTTTATTTATACATTTCAAATAAAAGTTTGTTGAATTTGTGAAATTTGCCCTTCCTTCCAGATAGACAGTTTCATAGTGGGATTGCATAAATAATATTTTCCAAATCTCCTCCTATATACTCTTTAGAAATTTTATACTACATTTATTTATTAGCTATTTTATCTACTGAATTCCCTACTTTATTTCTTTTTCATGATACTCAGTATACTGATTTCTTTTTTCATTTAAAACTTGTTTATTACAAAAAATCTTTTATGATGTGTTTTTAGTAACACAACGCCTTGAAAATCTGTTGGCCAATAGGAACCTGATGTGAGGGGCAGGCGCGGTGGCTCACACCTGTAATCCCAGCAGTTTGGGAGGCCGAGGCGGGCAGATCACCTGAGGTCAGGGGTTTGAGACCAGCCTGGCCAACATGGTGAAACCCCGTCTATACTAAAAATACAAAAATTAGCTAGGCTAATTTTGTATTTTGATTACAGCTGGGTGCCTGTAATCCCAGCTACTTGGGAGGCTGAGGCAGGCGAATCGCTTGAGTCTGGGTAGCAGTGGTTACAGTGAGCCAAGAGCATGCCATTGCACTGTAGCCTGGGTGACAGATTGAGACTCCATCCCAAGCAAACAAAGAAAAGAAGAGGAGATAAGGGGAGGGGAGGGGAGGAGGGGAGGGGAGAAACCTGATGTGAGAAGTCTGTAACGGCTGTGATGAGAGGTGCACTGTGGCCTTTAATCACCATGAATTGCATCTCTTTCAGGATCTTCACAGTACAGATATTGAAAGAGTTTACTCCATTAACTCAATGAATCAATGAATGAATTAAAGAAAACATGATTACCAAAACCAGGAAAAATGTTGTAATTGCTAGAATAGAAGCTAATTATGGTTGTTCCTAGTACACTGAGGTGGAAATTGGAAAGAAAGTAGAGGAGATATTTGAAATCCATAATATCTTCAGAAAACTCCATTACTAAAGTCATAGATTTTACTAACAGAGGCCAATAGATTCTTCCTTGAGGAATATTTACTTTTTATAACATAATTATCACATATCTATAATCTTCAAGTCAAATCATATTTAAATATTTAAAAAATACATGGGTAGACCTGTAATTTGTAGACATAGCAATAAAAAGAGAAATCATAACTAATGGCCTTACTATGAAGGCCTGCAGCACTAATCCCAAGATCTAGAGTAAGAGATGAAATTTGATTTGATAAACCTTAGCATACTCATGCAAATTATATGATTATTATTTTAAAAAATAAGTTATTTAAATAAATAACTTATCTTAATTAAAATTACATAGGATTTACCAGCATTTTGAAATAGTGTAAATCATTATTACATTGATCACTATAATTTTAAGCTGAAAGAAGATATACGATAATTTTAAATGGATGTTTTAATAAAATTCTGACATGTAACATTAATTTATGCTTGTATAAATTCAACTTATTGTGCATTTATTATATTTGGGATGGAGGGACAGAAAAATAAAACAGTACAGTGTAGAATATTGATATCAAAACCAATTATTACTATCACATGTAACCACTGCTATAATCACTGTGTGAGTACAAGTCCTTCGGGAGAAGAAAACAGAACACTTAATTGCCCTAGGGAGTGAGGAAAGGCCATGGATAAGGTACTTTTGAACTGCTGCTGAATGATGAGCAACGGTTTCTTAAGAGGAGGAGGTAGAGCAGGATATTCCAGGCACTGTGTTCTGAAAGCGAGTGGTGTGTTCAGAGAACAGAGAGTTAAGTGTGCTTGGCACAAAATTTTAAAGGGAGAAATGGTGACTAGAGAAACAAGTCATGACCAGGTTACAAAAGACCTAACATTCCAGGCTGAAGATTTCAAGCTTTACACTACAGTGATGGTGAGGCAGAGAGGTCTTAGGTAGAAAAGTGAAATGATCTGGGTAAAGAATATTACATTTAGGGGCAGCATGTGAGTATCTACAGAGGGAGAGGAAACCTCAGCCAGAGGAGTTCAGATAGGAGGGAGAAATAATGCTCTAAGTGAAAGATTCTAAGGAACTGAACTAAGGCAGTTGAAAGGAAGACAGGACAGACATTAGTGAGAAAACATTAATAGTTATAGAGATTAATTGAACATAGATACTCTGGAAAAGGGAGGAATGTAAAAGGATTTCTAAAATTTGGGCTTAAGCAAATACAGAAAACAGTAACACCCATTAAATGTAGAATACTGGGGGAGATCAATATCAGTAAGAAAAGTATATGGTTCTATTTTAAACATATTGATATGAGGTGACATTGGGATATTAGGTTGGTTTTTCCAACAGCTAATCCTGCTTTTCTTTCTTACCTTCTTCCCTCTCTCTTTCTCTTTCTTCAATATAAGTATGATATTTGATGCCATGACACTGATTTGGATCACCCAGAGAGAGTGACTATAATTGGAGGAGGTGAGCAAGGGAATCCAGTAAATAACCTGCATTTAAGAGATGTGTAAAAGAGGAACAGTCAGTAAAGGTGACAGTGATGAAATGATCACAAAAGGAGATGGGGAAACAAAAATTCAGTGATGTCTTAGAAGTTAAGGAGGAGAGTTTCATGAAGTCAAGTCACCAGATTTAGTAAGTTCTTCAGAAACCAAAAAGTAAAAGAATATTGGCGACCTTGGCAGAAGCAGTAGGGTGAAACAGTTGAATTCATTCATTCATTTATTTATTCAACAACCATTTGTGAAAGGTCTTCTATGTACTTCGGCTTGAGACACAAATTTCTGTAATACTTATCATCACGTACATTGCACTGAAATTAGGATATGTCTATTCTATCAACAGTTTTACTTGCAAAGTAGTTCATTATGGGTAGATGATCATGGTTACATTCAGTCTTTACACTGCATTCTTCTTTTAAAAATGATGTTTCTATCAAATATGTGTTTCATTATATGACATATTATTATAATATATATTATATGTATAATATATATTATCTATGTATATATAATATATATTATACATATGTATGTATAATATATATGTATATAATACATACATATATATTATTTTCATGTATATATTATATATATACATATATATGTATATAACATATACATATATTATTTTCTGGTCTATAACCTCTTAATGAATCAAAGACGTGAACCAAATGAGGATCTCTATCAAAGTGGTTACTTAATATTTAGGTACTTGAAATAAAATTTCTACAGAAAATTTTCCCATTGATCTTCACCCCTGTTCCCTCTCGCCCCACCACACACACCCCCATTATCAGCAGCCACACATTATTACCTAAATTCTCGGATACAATGGAAATTGTACAATTGAACTTTTAAATTTAACAATTAGGAACACAAATGTTTCACTCATATTTTAACTAGTAGTACTTAAAAACAAATGATGTATTCAGTTATAATTAATATAAAATTCTAGTCTCAGATAAAATCTCTCACATTCTCACTTATGGCTATATGACTCTTAGACAAATGACTTAAATTCTCTTAACTCCCACATAGGTAAACTGGGAATTACAATACATGCTTTGCAAAGTTGTACATTAACGGGAAATAAACTAATATTTAAGAAATAGCTGTGGAACAGCTCCAGTCTACAGCTCCCAGCGTGAGCGACGCAGAAGACGGTGATTTCTGCATTTCCATCTGAGGTACCGGGTTCATCTCACTAGGGAGTGCCAGACAGTGGGCGCAGGCCAGTGGGTGCGTGCACCGTGCGCGAGCCGAAGCAGGGCGAGGCATTGCCTCACCTGGGAAGCGCAAGGGGTCAGGGAGTTCCCTTTCCGAGTCAAAGAAAGGGGTGACGGACGCACCTGGAAAATCGGGTCACTCCCACCCGAATATTGCGCTTTTCAGACCGGCTTAAAAAACGGCGCACCACGAGACTATATCCCACGCCTGGCTCGGAGGGTCCTACGCCCACGGAATCTCGCTGATTGCTAGCACAGCAGTCTGAGATCAAACTGCAAGGCGGCAGCGAGGCTGGGGGAGGGGCGCCCGCCATTGCCCAGGCTTGCTTAGGTAAACAAAGCAGCCAGGAAGCTCGAACTGGGTGGAGCCCACCACAGCTCAAGGAGGCCTGCCTGCCTCTGTAGGCTCCACCTCTGGGGGCAGGGCACAGACAAACAAAAAGACAGCAGTAACCTCTGCAGACTTAAATGTCCCTGTCTGACAGCTTTGAAGAGAGCAGTGGTTCTCCCAGCACGCAGCTGGAGATCTGAGAACGGGCAGACTGCCTCCTCAAGTGGGTCCCTGACCCCTGACCCCCGAGCAGCCTAACTGGGAGGCACCCCCCAGCAGGGGCACACTGACACCTCACACGGCAGGGTATTCCAACAGACCTGCAGCTGAGGGTCCTGTCTGTTAGAAGGAAAACTAACAAACAGAAAGGACATCCACACCGAAAACCCATCTGTACATCACCATCATCAAAGACCAAAAGTAGATAAAACCACAAAGATGGGGAAAAAACAGAACAGAAAAACAGGAAACTCTAAAATGCAGAGCGCCTCTCCTCCTCCAAAGGAACGCAGTTCCTCACCAGCAACGGAACAAAGCTGGATGGAGAATGATTTTGACGAGCTGAGAGAGGAAGGCTTCAGACGATCAAATTACTCTGAGCTACAGGAGGACATTCAAACCAAAGGCAAAGAAGTTGAAAACTTTGAAAAAAATTTAGAAGAATGTATAACTAGAATAACCAATACAGAGAAGTGCTTAAAGGAGCTGATGGAGCTGAAAACCAAGGCTCGAGAACTACGTGAAGAATGCAGAAGCCTCAGGAGCCGATGCGATCAACTGGAAGAAAGGGTATCAGCAATGGAAGATGAAATGAATGAAATGAAGCGAGAAGGGAAGTCTAGAGAAAAAAGAATAAAAAGAAATGAGCAAAGCCTCCAAGAAATATGGGACTATGTGAAAAGACCAAATCTACGTCTGATTGGTGTACCTGAAAGTGATGTGAAGAATGAAACCAAGTTGGAAAACACTCTGCAGGATATTATCCAGGAGAACTTCCCCAATCTAGCAAGGCAGGCCAACGTTCAGATTCAGGAAATACAGAGAACGCCACAAAGATACTCCTCGAGAAGAGCAACTCCAAGACACATAATTGTCAGATTCACCAAAGTTGAAATGAAGGAAAAAATGTTAAGGGCAGCCAGACAGAAAGGTTGGGTTACCCTCAAAGGGAAGCCCATCAGACTAACAGCGGATCTCTCGGCAGAAACCCTACAAGCCAGAAGAGAGTGGGGGCCAATATTCAACATTCTTAAAGAAAAGAATTTTCAACCCAGAATTTCATATCCAGCCAAACTAAGCTTCATAAGTGAAGGAGAAATAAAATACTTTACAGACAAGCAAATGCTGACCGATTTTGTCACCACCAGGCCTGCCCTAAAAGAGCTCCTGAAGGAAGCGCTAAACATGGAAAGGAACAACCGGTACCAGCCGCTGCAAAATCATGCCAAAATGTAAAGACCATCAAGACTAGGAAGAAACTGCATCAACTAACGAGCAAAATCACCAGCTAACATCATAATGACAGGATCAAATTCACACACAACAATATTAACTTTAAATGTAAATGGACTAAATTCTCCAATTAAAAGACACAGACTGGCAAGTTGGATAAAGAGTCAAGACCCATCAGTGTGCTGTATTCAGGAAACCCATCTCACGTGCAGAGACACACATAGGCTCAAAATAAAAGGATGGAGGAAGATCTACCAGGCAAATGGAAAACAAAAAAAGGCAGGGGTTACAATCCTAGTCTCTGATAAAACAGACTTTAAACCAACAAAGATCAAAAGAGACAAAGAAGGCCATTACATAATGGTAAAGGGATCAATTCAACAAGAGGAGCTAACTATCCTAAATATTTATGCACCCAATACAGGAGCAGCCAGATTCATAAAGCAAGTCCTGAGTGACCTACAAAGAGACTTAAACTCCCACACATTAATAATGGGAGACTTTAACACCCCACTGTCAACATTAGACAGATCAACGAGACAGAAAGTCAACAAGGATACCCAGGAATTGAACTCAGCTCTGCACCAAGTGGACCTAATAGACATCTACAGAACTCTCCACCCGAAATCAACAGAATATACATTTTTTTCAGCACCACACCACACCTATTCCAAAATTGACCACATACTTGGAAGTAAAGCTCTCCTCAGCAAATGTAAAAGAACAGAAATTATAACAAACTATCTCTCAGACCACAGTGCAATCAAACTAGAACTCAGGATTAAGAATCTCACTCAAAGCCGCTCAACTACATGGAAACTGAACAACCTGCTCCTGAATGACTACTGGGTACATAACGAAATGAAGGCAGAAATAAAGATGTTCTTTGAAACCAACGAGAACAAAGACACAACATACCAGAATCTCTGGGACGCATTCAAAGCAGTGTGTAGAGGGAAATTTATAGCACTAAATGCCCACAAGAGAAAGCAGGAAAGATCCAAAATTGACACCCTAACATCACAATTAAAAGAACTAGAAAAGCAAGAGCAAACACATTCAAAAGCTAGCAGAAGGCAAGAAATAACTAAAATCAGAGCAGAACTGAAGGAAATAGAGACACAAAAAACCCTTCAAAAAATCAATGAATCCAGGAGCTGGTTTTTTGAAAGGATCAACAAAATTGATAGACCGCTAGCAAGACTAATAAAGAAAAAAAGAAGAATCAAATAGACGCAACAAAAAATGATAAAGGGGATATCACCACTGATCCCACAGAAATACAAACTACCATCAGAGAATACTACAAACACCTCTACGCAAATAAACTAGAAAATCTAGAAGAAATGGATACATTCCTCGACACATACACTCTCCCAAGACTAAACCAGGAAGAAGTTGAATCTCTGAATAGACCAATAACAGGAGCTGAAATTGTGGCAATAATCAATAGTTTACCAACCAAAAAGAGTCCAGGACCAGATGGATTCACAGCCGAATTCTACCAGAGGTACAAGGAGGAACTGGTACCATTCCTTCTGAAACTATTCCAATCAATAGAAAAAGAGGGAATCCTCCCTAACTCATTTTATGAGGCCAGCATCATTCTGATACCAAAGCCGGGCAGAGACACAACCAAAAAAGAGAATTTTAGACCAATTTCCTTGATGAACATTGATGCAAAAATCCTCAATAAAATACTGGCAAATGGAATCCAGCAGCACATCAAAAAGCTTATCCACCATGATCAAGTGGGCTTCATCCCTGGGATGCAAGGCTGGTTCAATATACGCAAATCAATAAATGTAATCCAGCATATAAACAGAACCAAAGACAAAAACCACATGATTATCTCAATAGATGCAGAAAAAGCCTTTGACAAAATTCAACAACCCTTCATGCTAAAAACTCTCAATAAATTAGGTATTGATGGGACGTATTTCAAAATAATAAGAGCTATCTATGACAAACCCACAGCCAATATCATACTGAATGGGCAAAAACTGGAAGCATTCCCTTTGAAAACTGGCACAAGACAGGGATGCCCTCTCTCACCGCTCCTATTCAACATAGTGTTGGAAGTTCTGGCCAGGGCAATCAGGCAGGAGAAGGAAATAAAGGGTATTCAATTAGGAAAAGAGGAAGCCAAATTGTCCCTGTTTGCAGATGACATGATTGTTTATCTAGAAAACCCCATCGTCTCAGCCCAAAATCTCCTTAAGCTGATAAGCAACTTCAGCAAAGTCTCAGGATACAAAATCAATGTACAAAAATCACAAGCATTCCTATACACCAACAACAGACAAACAGAGAGCCAAATCATGAGTGAACTCCCATTCACAATTGCTTCAAAGAGAATAAAATACCTAGGAATCCAACTTACAAGGGATGTGAAGCACCTCTTCAAGGAGAACTACAAACCACTGCTCAAGGAAATAAAAGAGGATGCAAACAAATGGAAGAACATTCCATGCTCATGGGTAGGAAGAATCAATATCGTGAAAATGGCCGTACTGCCCAAGGTAATTTACAGATTCAATGCCATCCCCATCAAGCTACCAATGACTTTCTTCACAGAATTGGAAAAAACTACTTTAAAGTTCATATGGAACCAAAAGAGAGCCCGCATCGCCAAGTCAATCCTAAGCCAAAAGAACAAAGCTGGAGGCATCACACTACCTGACTTCAAACTATACTACAAGGCTACAGTAACCAAAACAGCATGGTACTGGTACCAAAACAGAAATATAGATCAATGGAACAGAACAGAGCCCTCAGAAATAACGCCGCATATCTACAACTATCTGATCTTTGACAAACCTGAGAAAAACAAGCAATGGGGAAAGGATTCCCTATTTAATAAATGGTGCTGGGAAAACTGTCTAGCCATATGTGGAAAGCTGAAACTGGATCCCTTCCTTACACCTTATACAAAAATCAATTCAAGATGGATTAAAGATTTAAACGTTAGACCTAAAACCATAAAAACCCTAGAAGAAAACCTAGGCATTACCATTCAGGACATAGGCGTGGGCAAGGACTTCATGTCCAAAACACCAAAAGCAATGGCAACAAAAGCCAAAATTGACAAATGGGATCTAATTAAACTAAAGAGCTTCTGCACAGCAAAAGAAACTACCATCAGAGTGAATAGGCAACCTACAACATGGGAGAAAATTTTCGCAACCTACTCATCTGACAAAGGGCTAATATCCAGAATCTACAGTGAACTCAAACAAATTTACAAGAAAAAAACAAACAACCCCATCAAAAAGTGGGCGAAGGACATGAACAGACACTTCTCAAAAGAAGACATTTATGCAGCCAAAAAACACATGAAAAAATGCTCATCATCACTGGCCATCAGAGAAATGCAAATCAAAACCACTATGAGATATCATCTCACACCAGTTAGAATGGCAATCATTAAAAAGTCAGGAAACAACAGGTGCTGGAGAGGATGTGGAGAAATAGGAACACTTTTACACTGTTGGTGGGACTGTAAACTAGTTCAACCATTGTGGAAGTCAGTGTGGCGATTCCTCAGGGATCTAGAACTAGAAATACCATTTGACCCAGCCATCCCATTACTGGGTATATACCCAAATGACTATAAATCATGCTGCTATAAAGACACATGCACACGTATGTTTATTGTGGCATTATTCACAATAGCAAAGACTTGGAACCAACCCAAATGTCCAACAATGATAGACTGGATTAAGAAAATGTGGCACATATACACCATGGAATACTATGCAGCCATAAAAAATGATGAGTTCATATCCTTTGTAGGGACATGGATGAAATTGGAAACCATCATTCTCAGTAAACTATCGCAAGAACAAAAAAACCAAACACCGCATATTCTCACTCATAGGTGGGAATTGAACAATGAGATCACATGGACACAGGAAGGGGAATATCACACTCTGGGGACTGTGGTGGGGAGGGGGGAGGGGGGAGGGATAGCATTGGGAGATATACCTAATGCTAGATGACGAGTTAGTGGGTGCAGCGCACCAGCATGGCACATGTATACATATGTAACTAACCTGCACAATGTGCACATGTACCCTAAAACTTAAAGTATAATTAAAAAAAAAAAAAAAAAAAAAAGCTAAGAAAGAGCTTGGCACATAAAATAATAATAAATGGTGATTATTAATATAACAAAGTGCTTATTAAAATATTAATACACAGTAGCTGTTTAACAAATCTAATCCTAAAACTATGTTCTTCGAAATGTCCTTCATTTAATATCCCACTAGGCATTATAAATATCTTAACTGATTTAATTAATACAAAATTTATTTAAATGGTTATTTTTTCCTCCTTGCTGAATAACAAAAGAAATGAAGACTCAGCAAGTTAAGCAACTTGACTAAGGTGGGGAATGACAGAACTATGATTTGCATGCTGGCCTTTCTAAGTCAAAATCCTGTGCAGCTAAACATTGTGTGATCCAGCCTGCTTCTCTTTTGAAACTCCTCACTTTCATCTCTTCCTCTACTTTCTGATTCATTCTATTTTCTTGTATTTTTTACTTCTCATAAATTGTTACCAGGGATCCAGAAAAGCAACTAGTTTTCTAAAACTCCTTTAGTGTATGCTTGCTCCACAGTTCAGTTAATTGGGAAACAGCTTACAGTTTGACTGTAAGTGATACTGTACTATAAAATCTTTCCAGGGGTATCAGTGATTTTTATTAGATTTGTTAAGATTTGAAGCCAGGTGTGGTGGCTCACGCTGGTAATCCCAGCAGTTTGGGAGGCCAAGGGGGAGGATTGCTTGTGTCCAGGAGTTGGAGACCAGCCTGGTCAACATAATGAGACCTTGTCTCTACCAAAGAAAAAAATTTTTTAAAAAGCCACGAAAATTAGCTGGGCATGAGGGTGTGCACCTGTAGTTCCAGCTCCTCCGTGGGCTGAGATGGCAAGATTACTGAATGCCAGGATGTTGAGGCTATAGTGATCCATGATCTTACCAGCCTGGGCGACAGAGTGAGATGCTGTCTCAAAAAAAAAAATTGATATGTCTAACAGTTTCAAATATTTTCACCAAGATAAAGATTTTTTTTTCCTTTCCCGACAGATACACCGACTAATCTTTTGATATAACTGAAAACAATCACTTTCAAAAGTGGTTCCTATGGACAGAAAAATTATAATTAAAGCAAAAGTTAGTAATACAAGTTTCAGAGCTATATTTTTTTCTTTTCATGTCATGTGAAAGAGAAAAATATCAAATTAATCAAGTGCTTGGCTATTATAATTTACTACTTAGTATCTGTTCATCCTCCCTTGTACTTGAAAAGGTTAGAAATGACAAAGGTTCTATTAATTCTTTCCCACGTGCTTTTTCTCTGAACTAGAATAAATCTTGGAACGTCCTGAAGATCTTGGATGCTGATGAAAGCTTGTTTTTGTTTTGGTAGAAAGGAAACTAAGAAATCACTTTCTTTTATAGTTTAGCATCTTTATTTCAATCATTCTCCCTGCTGCTTCGTCAGTAAAAAAAAAAAAATTTTGTTTAAAGATGAAATGTTCCAGACCTTATTTTTTGAAAAATCAAAGTGGCTTTTTACTCAGTTTCTCAATTCAAAAAGTCTGCTGTCAAATTTGGTAAGATTTACTTAAATTTACTAAACCTAGTTGATAGCTGATTTTCATTTATATTTAGCAACCTAGCTCCATTCTGACTTCTGTCAGCTGCCTATCATCCTGGGAAAATTGTTTGAGTATCCAAATGTCCTTTGCTTAACATGGATTATTAATGCTGGGCCTTTGTATTTTTTTCACTTTTGTGCTATCTATGTTTAGTAAAATATTATCTTGTCTTTTAATATGTAAGCCAAACATAAATGGAACAGCTGATAGGCAAAGAACATGTATACATTGGGTATAGAAAAATGGAATGATATTAGAATTCTGAGCTAGACATCAATTTCTAGAACATAATTGTGTAGAGAAACCATGTATATTGTTTCCTAATTACCCTATTTTTTTATTTCAAATTTGTGCATGTCTCTTCCTTTTTTTTTGAAAGAGTCATGAATGTATAATCTAATCCATTAACACTCACAAGTATAACTCAGAGGGGAACGTGAATTAAAAATCTATGGTCAAAAGGAAATGAGAATTTATGACCAAAGAACTTTGTAAAAATACTTTTGCCTGAGAAGAAATAGACATGCTCAAGAAGAAATGAAAGACCCAGAGGCAGCTAATCTAATCTGGAGCAAGACTAACTGAATTATAAATGCAAAAATCAACCTTTAGAATTTAAATCAATTATAGATATAAAGATCCTTTCACTATTCATCAGTTCACATCAAGATCTATGCAATTGAATTTAAAACTTTTCTATCTTTAACAGTTTTCTGAAAAGTGCCCTGGGTGGGAATAAGGGGAATAGAATAAGTTATCTATCATTACAATGAATCACTCAGCACTCAGCAGGGAGACTTCATGTGTGTGGTACACTTAGAGACACTGGTTTTTGAAGCAGGTACACTTAAAAATATCAAAAGACAGATTTATTCTGGGTTAATTTCTTGAATATAGCATCCTGACTACTTGCAGATTTTTGTCCTTCATCAATGTAAAAATGAGTTCATTCATAATAAAGATGCTAGTGTTTTCCATTGATCTGTATTGTTATCATTATGATAGGAGACCAGATTTTAAAGATGTAAATCTTCTTACAGTGAGCTTGCTACCCTCTGAAAGCAAAAAATAATTTGAGCATTTTTTAAAATGTGTATGATCTCCAAGTTCTTTTGAACTATTACTCCCCACCTTTCATTTAATATTTTTTAAGCAATTCTAGGCTTTGATTGTAACAGCTGCTATTCTTTCTTTTGAGCAATGCTGCTGCAGTCATTTTCAAAGTGCTGACCCTGGTCCAGGTGCATCAGCATCAGCATCACCTGGGAACTTGTTTGAAATGCAAGTTCTCAGGTTCCCCAGACTAGCTGAATGAGTAACTATGGGGTGGACTCAGTAACTAGTGTTTTAACAAGATCTCCAGGAGATTCTGGAGCTACACATTCTCAAAGTTGCATGCTCAACTTTGAGAATCACTGCACTTCTGAACTGAGCTCTTCAATGTGTTGTGTATCCTGAATCTCTTTGGTAGTATGGTAAAGCTCATGGATATTTTCTCACAATAGTGTTTTTAAAAATCCAAAATGAAATACATAGATTACTTAGGAAATAGGCTATATGGAAATTCAGTTATCCAAATATTAAAAACAAATTTGTGATACAATAATACATGTCCTTCTTTATAAACACATTTAACTAACAAGATCTGTGCAGGTCTAATTACTGTCATAGCTTTGAAATATTGGTAACCAATAAAGTTATTTTTAGATTACTGCAACAATCACAAAGTGATATGACTATACATATGATTTATACTGGTGACATATTCACAGATATTACAAATAATATCGTGATTTATGGCCACATTTATAATGAAAAGAGAAAGTACATTTCAGCCAGCAGTTAATAAAAATAAAGATTTTCTTTTGCATTCAAGTTTATGGTTCCCTTGAATTTTGTCCATAAACTCCTAGGGGAAAAGGACCCTTGCAAGATGGGTCATTCTCAATTCATCTAGGAAAAAAAAAATGCTTATCTTGTAACCTGATAAATATGGTACATTGTAAAACATAGGAGACAGGATATGAATCAAATGTGTTCTGGAAACCATAGAATAAATTGTTCTCCCCCAGGACACCTCATAACCTAACACCTGTGACAATTAAAGCGGAGCTGATCTAATAGTTTACTGGAAATTACTCACAATGCTCCACATTTTCCTGACTCATCATACATTTGTATTCATTATACTTTTAAATTTCTTTCCACATGCTTTGCAATTGTCTACTTGTCATTTTATGTATTAATTGATAACTTTTGATTCTTTAGAACCATTTAGAACCAGTTAGTTTTCAGATCCTCTCTTCATGTTGTTATGCCAACTCCATTTGAGGAAACGGATATTCAAAGATCACAAAAACAAACCAAGGTCATGGAGCACAGTTCAGTGTCATGACTCCCACTCAGTTCCATATTTCTGGTTCTGTCTCCTGGACTTACTGGCCATAGCTGCAAAGAGGCAGGGAGCCAATGAGACCTGACCGCTATTTGAGATAGCTGACTGGCAAATCAGCTGAATGATAATAATTTTTAAAAAAGGATTCCATTTCAGTTACTGCAGACAGACTATTCAAACAGGAAGTAGAGTATAAAAGCATGGACTACTTTCATCACGGGACAGAAGAGATAATAGACTTTCAGAAAAGGATGAGATCTATATTTTGTAGATTAGACTTTGTATAATAGGATTTTTTGCCAATTCCTTCTTTCAGAAGCCATTGTTTTTAAACCATATTTTCATCTTGAAGCTTGTTTCATTTGCCAGATTCTTTCCCCAAACCCTGGTTATCAAGGGGCAGTAGGAGGTTCTTTGAAGGGCTTTATTATAATGATTTTACTATGTTATCTCTTGCTGGGATGTGCAGCCTGATAATCTGATATGAACACTGATTTTCCTAGTCTTAACTTGATAATTTGGTAACAGTGTGACATTGACATAAATTTTCAAATTATCTATTTCATTATTTATTAACTGAGGATTATATTTGCCTTATTTTTTCAAATAGAGGGAAGAGAAACAAATATTTATTTACCACCTACTATGTGCCAAGCTTTCATAATATAGAAGAAGCCAGCAGTGTAAAACAGTAAAGAAAGTAACACAACTAACTGGGCAGGCAGAGGTAGAAGAAAGGAGAGTGAACCTCTGTAAATGTTACAGCTATCAGGGAGCCAGATTTCAACAGTGAGGAGGTGTAGAAACAAAGACACTATAGTACAGGAAGAACCCATGATTGTTTTGTTGGGGTGTAAGTATCTGCAAAATATCAGTAGTAGCAAGAATCACAGTATTTTTGTTATGCGGAGTGCTGAGTTTTCTTCTCTAGCTTTTTCTAGGGCTGTAGAAATGTCTACAGACAGCTGCCGATGGATAATTTAAGAAAGATGGAAGACAGGGAAAATCCGTCTAATGTGGAACAGAACACTGCATTTTTATAGGATAAAGAAGAGGGAAAGCCATATTTACTGTCAGTTTCTGTATTTCATACATAATATCTACATTTGGAAGGTCAGACAAAAGCAGAAACGAGAACTTCCCAGTTTCTATGTGAAAGGGAGTGGGAGGACCCTTTGAGTGAAGAAACTCTTCATGAGAACCAGTGTCTCCAGAGAAAGAAAAACTGACCCACACACTCTGATGTTTAATTCAATGCTTAGGAATACAGCAGATATTTATTTTTGTTTTTATGCCAGGAAATAAAGAATTTGAAATGACCTGTAGAACAACAGTGAAGCCAGACTCAAAAATGTGTCCATTAAAGAAGCTTATTATGACTTCTGGCAGAAATGTTTTGCAATTTCACTTAGCAAGTCAAAAATAAAGACTGTTAGTTACTTTCAGGAGTGGACCAGGCTTCACAGGACCATGCAGTATAATATTTGGGCTATATAAAATTAGCTATTTTCATGGTTATTACTAAGAATTATTAAGTTGTGTCTTGTTAAAATAGCAGGTAAATGTGAGTGTTAGTATGCATAAGAAAAGCATGAAATAGCTCTATGGCAAAAAAAGAAAAAAGTAAAAAAGGCTTAACTATTTAATACTCAGTTTTCAACTGGGGACAGGAAGGAGTAACCTAAGTGAATATGGGAACATCTAATTCATTATCCAAAACTGGATACTTTTTTTTTCTTTTTCTTTTCTTTTTTCTTTCTTTCTTTTTTTTTTTAATTTGACACAGAGTCTCACTCTGTCACCCAGGCTGGAGTGCAGTGGCGCAATCGCAGCTCACTGCAACCTCCGCCTCCCGAGTTCAAGCGGTACTCCTGCCTCAGCCTTCCAAGTGGCTGGGACTACAGGTGTACACCACCACGCCCAGCTAATTTTTGTATTTTTAGTAGAGACGGGATTTCTCCATGTTGGCCAGAATGGTCTCGATCTCTTGACCTCCTTATCCGCCTACCTCGGCCTCCCAAAGTGCTGGGATTACAGGCGTGAGCCACTGTGCCCGGCCGAAACCTGGATACTTTTATTTGGTACAAATGTTCAGGCTCCTCTTTAGTATCTTTGGGACTGAGGAAAGAGTACAAATGGAAGCTCATATATTTGACGTTTTTCATTCAAGTATATAAAAGAAGCCACGTAATCATTAAATAGCTTTCTATTTCTGTCTTTACTAATAATTATTCCTAAAACCCAAGAAAATTCATATCAAATTTAGAATTCCCAGAATCCTCAGAGTCCTTGGAGTTTTGTGAAAGAACGTGCTGGTATAGGGTGAGCTGCCCTCTGATCCCTTACCCGTGGCCCCTTACTGTTCAACCCCAGCTCCTTCTTGCACTGGTGTTTATGTAAGGCCCCTTGTGTTTATGTAAGTCCACACTTCAGCCTGTGTATCTAAGTTGTGTGCACTTCTTTGTGTAAACAGCCATCTTATGGCCAATCCTTGAAACTAGGGGTGGATATAGAAGAGGCATCATTTATCATCAGAAAGGGAAATCCAGACAAAACATGCATGCAGTTTCTGAATATGAGCATAAGCCATTTGGGTTTTAAGCTCTGGGGTCCCAGGTACCAAGGATATGGTTATAAGTGTTATAAAGCTTTAGGTGGACAGATTTCCTTAGTTTGAATAGCTCATCCATGGAGTGAGGGCCAGCTAGAGGAAGACCAAGGTGGGAATCTCTAAAGTGCACAGACAAAGGCAGGGGTCCTTTCTTCATGAATCTGTGGCTAGTACTGCAAATGCTAACCTGAAATTGATGCCAGAACAAGGCAACAAACCTAGACTCTTGGGAAACTGGGATGCATGGTCACCCTAAATTTATGGTGCACATGCAGTATAAACTGCAGTTTGGGCGAGCTTTCTGGACACAAAATCAGAAGGACAAAAATGAGGCTGACTGCACTTGTTACATGAACATGAAGAAATACAGTTTTAAAGTGACCAAAGTGAACTTTAAGGAGAGAGTTTTCAAATTTGTGGAGATTGCTTTGGCTATCTATTTGGGCTCTCTTTTGGTTCCATATGAATTTTAGGATTTTTTTTTCTAAATCTACGAATAATGACATTGGTATTTTGATAAAGATTGTGTTGAATCTTTAGACCTCTTTGAGCAGTATCATTATGTTAATAATTCTTCCAATCCGTGAGGCCAGGATGTTTTTCCATTTGTTTGTTATCTACAATTTCTTTCTTTTTTTTTTTTTGAGACAGAGTCTGGCTCTGTCCCCCAGGCTGGAGTGCAGTGGCACCATCTCGGCTCACTGCAAGCTCCGCCTCCCAGGTTCATGCCATTCTCCTGCCTCAGCCTCCCGAGTAGCTGGGACCACAGGCGCCCGCCACCACGCCCTGCTAATTTTTTTGTATTTTTAGTAGAGACAGGGTTTCACCATGTTGGCCAGGATGGTCTCGAACTCCTGACCTCGTGATCCTCCTGCCTCGGCCTCCCAAAGTGCTAGGATTACAGGCTTGAGCCACCGCGCCCAGCCCATCTACAGTTTCTATCATCAGTGTTTTGCAGTTTTCCTTGTATTGGATGTCTATGAAGAAAACGAAAACAATCATAAACAATTATCCAGAATAGACTTAAGCAAGATGACAACTTTTCCAGAACACTTATTTTGGAAAAGAAAATACTATTCGATTTAGAGGAATAATGTATAGTTTGATTGTTCATTATTTTGTTTCATTATGAGGTAATGGGTACACAGAAAATTTCTAATAAAATGATGGAGTGTTATGGATTGAATGAGTATATGCTATCATAATTTATATGTTGAAGCCTGTCTTAGTTTGTTAGTGCTACTGTAACAAAATATGTGAGACTGGGTAATTTATAAAGAACATAAATTTGTTTCTTACAGTCGAGAGGCTGAGAAATCTAAGTTCAAGGCACTGGCAGGTTCCGTGTTTTGTGAGGGTCAGTCAGTCTCTGCTTCTCAGATGCCTTTTTGCCTTGTTACTATGTCCTCACGTGGAAGAAAGCATAAGGCAAAGGGGACTAGCTAGTTCCCTCCAGCCCTTTTTAAAGTCACTGATACCATTCATGAGGGTTCCATCCTCATTATTTTTCTTTTTTTTTTTTTTTTGACACAGGATCTTGCCTTGTCACCCAGACTGGAGTGCAGTGGTGCAATCACAGCTCAGTGCAGCCTTGGCATCCTGGGCTCCAGGGATCCTCCCTTTTCAACCTTTGTAGCTAAGACTACAGGCAGCACCCTCATGATTTAATCACTTCCTAAAGGCCCCATATCTTAATACTATTATATTGGGCATTAAGTTTCAACATGATTTTTGGAGGGGGACACAAACATTCAAACCATAGCAAAGCTCTGACTCCATTGTGGCTTATTTGCAGCTGAAGTAGATGAGGTCTCAAAGGAAGTAATTAAGATTTTATACTGGGATTTGAGTCTAGTTATAGGTCCAGAAGCAGAGAGGATGGTAGGGGTGGTTCCTGAAGAGATGCAGCATTGTCTTACATGTCAGCTGCCACAGGGGATGCCATTACAATTTCCTCAGGGAATGCAGGATTTATTCCCCGCTAGGAACTAGAAAAACCAATATTACTGTGGGTGGGGAGGCCTTTTTGCTGGGGTAAGAAGGCCACTTTCAGTAAGGGTGGGGAGGCTTCTTTCACTGGCAAAGAATACTTAACAGAATTTAGAGGCTCAATGTCCCTGGCTTCATCAGGGTCTTCTCACAGGTCTCCATCTCTTCTTACAAGATCTCATTCTATCCCAAGAAATGTTTTCACTTTAACAGTAGATATTCTGCAAAGCTGGCAGTTTAACTTTTATTGTAATTTGCCCAATTGTAGGATGAGGTTCTGCATTTGATTTTTCAGCAATGTCAGCCATGTGGCTACAGGAAATAAGGCTTTTCCCCAGGGTACACCTAAAAGCTCTTAGTTCATTTATGCAGCATAGAATCTGGGAACTTGACTCTCTAAGCTCATTCTTTTCTTTTACCACTTTGTCAGAAAACATAAGGAGCAACCAACCAATGTTATTATTATTTTTTAAGTTTTCCAAAAATGCTTGAAAGTATCATAAAGTCACTTAGTTCCGTGGTTCTTATAAGTGATTGATTAGGAGTATCCAATACAGTCATTTTATGTATCTCTATAAACATTTCAAGCCATAAACTATCAGTAGTGTCTTCCTTACTAGAAATAGAGTCATTATGATCTTTAAGTCTAATCTGATTGGAGAGCCAATTCCAGAAACTCCAGACCCAATTCAGAAAACTCATTCTTAAAATTCTGTTCTTCTGGAATCACTCTTGGTATTAAAATTCGTATTAGGTCAGAATTCTCCAGAGAAATAGAACCAATGGAATGTTGTGTGTGTGTGTGTGTGCGTGTGTGTGTGTTTATAGACATACATATATGTAATCTCTATACACACATACATATGTAAAGAAATAAATTTATTATGAGGGATTGACTCACACCATTATTGAGACTGTGAAGTTTCATGTTCTGTCATCTGGAAGCTGAAGGCCCAGGAAAACTAGGCATGTAGTTCCAGTGCAAACTAAAAGGCCCAAGAACAAGAGGGTTAGTTGGTGGTATAAATTCTGGTCTGAGTCCAAAGACCTGAGACCCAGCAGCACTAATATTCCAGGGTAGGAGAAGATGAATGATCCAGTTTAAAAAGAGAGAGTGAATTTTGCCCATCCTTCGTCTTTGTGTTCTGTTGAAGCCTTCAATGTATTGGATGTTGTCCAGCCACATTATTGAGAGCAAGCTTCTTTACTCAGATTATTGATTTAAATGCTGATCTCTTCCAGAAAAACCCTCACAGACACACCTAGAAATAATGTTTTACCAGTTATCTGGGTGGTATGGTTTGACTGTTTCCCCCAGGGTTCATGTGCTGGAAACTTAATCCCCAATGCAACAATGTCGAGAGGTGAGTTTGTTAAAAGGTAACTAGGTCTCCTCATGAATGGATTAATTGCGGTATTCTAGGAGTGATTTGTTATTGAGAGAGTACATTTAAGAGTGAGTTTTGCCCTCTCTTCTGCACTCTCTTTTTCCACCGTGGAATGGCACGGTAAAAAGTCCTTGCGAGACACTGGCACCTTGATATTGATCTTCCCAGCCTCCTATGAGGAGTAAATTTCTATTTTAAATAAATTACCCAGTCTGTAATATTCTGTTATAGTAACATAAACAGACTAAGACACTGAACATCCCTTAGCCCAGACAGGTTGATATATAAAATTAACCATTACAAGTGCACTTACAGGGTGAAACTCTGATCCAGTAGGATTAGTGTCTTTAAGAGGAGACACCAGAGAGCTTGCTTCCTCTCTCTCCACACGTGCAATAAGCACATAGTGAGAGGGTGACCACCACAAACTAAAAGAAGGGGCCTCAGAATAAAACCTACCTTGTAAACATATCAATCTTGGACTTTCCAGCCTCCAGAAGTGTGAGAAATAAATTTATCTTGGTTAAGCCACCCAGTCTATAGTATTTTTGCTATGGTAGCGAGAACAGACTAAGGCATGAAGGAAAAGAGACCATGGACTGAATATATAAATATATTTTCAGAACATTTAAGATAATAATGGATAGAAGATCACATATAGCTTGAAATAAGATGAAGAGAAAGAGGTCAAAGGAAACTTAAAATAACAATGTGAAGGGCAAATTGAAATAGCAAAATATTCAAGAACCACCTTAAAATAAAATTATAGGATTAAATATTTGGAAGTTCAAGAGGGAAGACAGATCTATTCCATTTGGCATTTGAATATAGATGGAATTTAGAGACACTAGAAAATCCATTCAACTTTGCTGAAAATGTAGGCTGAGGTTTTTAGTTGTGGTTTAAGTACTCTCAGATTGCCCAGAGATGAGGTTTAGTTTCCATTAATCTACTATGTCACTGAAATTACATGTAAAAATTTTATTTGATTACAATTGTAATTCAAAGAAACAAAAAACTGTTCTCTCTTTCCCACGCAAAAATTAACAAGGAGGATGACCCTTTCTATAGGCTTCAACACTTAACAAGTGACAATTTCAAAGCATTCTGGCCTTTTGGAGCCAAGATAACAATTAACAGCTAAAGAAGACATACATGCAGCCAACAAACATAGGAAAAAGTGCTGAATATCACTAATCATTAGAAAAATGCAAATCAATACCACAACAAGGTATCTCACACTGGTCAAAATGGCTATTGTTAAAAAGTCAAAAAATAAATAAAATTAAAATAATAGGTGCTGGTGAGATTACAGAGAAAAGAGAACACTTATACACTGTTGGTGGGAGTGTAAATTACTTCAGCTACTGTGGAAAGCAGTTTGGAGATTTTTCAAAGAACTTAAACCAAAGCTACCATTCAACCCAGCAATCTCTTTATTGCATATATACCCAAAGGAAAATTAATTTTTCTACCAAAAAGACACATGCATGCATTTGTTCATCACAGCAGTACTCACAATAGCAAAGAAATGGAATCAACCTAGATGCCCATTAATGGTGGACTAGGTAAAGAAAATGTGGTACATATACATCATGAATGATATGGTTTGGCTCTGGGTTCCCACCGAAATCACATGTCGAATTGTAATTCCCAGTGTTGGGGGAGGGACCTGGTAGAAGGTAATTGGATCATGGGGGCAGATTTCCTGCATGCTGTTCTCATGATAGTGAGTGAGTTCTCATGCGATCGTATGGTTTAAGAGTGTATGGCACTTCTCCCACCCCTCGCTCTCTCTCTCTTTCCTGCTGCCATGTGGAGAAGGTGTATACTTCTCTTTTGCCCTTCCGCCATGATTGTAAGTTTCCTGAGGGCTCTCAGTCATGCTTTCTGTTAAGCTTGCAGAATTGTGAGTCAACTGAACCTTTTTTCTTCATAAGTTACCTAGTCTCGGGTAGTTATTTATAGCAGTGTGAGAATGAACTAATACAGAAAATTGGTACCAGGAAAGTGGGGCATTGCTATTTTATATACCTGAAAATGTGGAGGTGACTTTGGAACTGGGTAATGAGTAGAAGATTGGAAGAGTTTGAAGGGCTCAGAAGACACAAAGATGTGAGAAAGTTTGGAACTTCCTAGAGACTTTTTGAATGGTTTTGACCAAAATGCTGACAGTAATATGAACGATGAATTACAGGCTGAAGTGGTCTCAGATGGAGATGAGGAACTTATTGGGAACTGGAGTAAATGTAACTTGCTATGCTTTAGCAAAGAAACTGGTGGCATTTTGCTCCCACCCTATAGATCTGTGAAACTTTGAACTTGAGAGAGATGATTTAGGGTATCTGACAAAAGAAACTGCTAAGCAGCAAAGCATTTATGAAGTAACATGCCTGTTTCTGAAAGTGTATGCTCACATGTGTGAACAAAAAGATGACTTTAAACTGGATTTTGTATTTAAAAGAAACCTAGAGCATAAAAGTTTGGAAAATGTGCTGCCTGGCAGAATGTGGTAGAAAAATAAAAACACATTTTCTGGGGAGAAATTCAAGCCTGCTAGAGAAATTTGCATAAATAAAGAAGAGCCAAAGGTTAATAGCCAAGACAATAAGGAAAATGTCTCCAGGTCACTTCAGAGACCTTCACAACAGCCTCTTCCATCACAGGCCCAGAGGTCTAGGAGGGAAAAATGGTTTCATGAGCCAGGGCCAGGGCCCAGCTGCTCTGTGCGGCTTTGAGACATGATGCCCTGTGTCTCAGCCACTCCATCCCCAGCCATGGATAAAAGAGCTCAAGGTGCAGCCCAGGCTGTGGCTTCAGAGGGTGCAATCCCCAAGACTTCGTGGCTTCCACATGGTGTTGGGCCTGAATCTGTGCAGAAGGCAAGAGCTGAGATTTGGGAACATTTGCCTAGGTTTCAGAGGATGCATGGAAATATCTGAATGTTCGGGCAGAAGTCTGCTGTGGAGGTGGAGCCCTCTAGGGCAGTGTGCAGGGGAAATGTGAGGTTGGAGCCCCCACACAGAGTTCCCACTGGGGCACTGCCTAGTGGTGCTGTGAGAAGAGGACCACTGCCCTCCAGACCTGAGAATGGCAGATCCATTGACAGCTTGCACCATGCATCTGGAAAAGCTGCAGGCACTCAATGCCAGCCTGTGAAAGGAGCCATGGGGCCTGTACCCTACAGAGCCACAGGAGTGGAACTGCCCAAGGACTTGGAAATTTATTCCTTGTGTTAGTACCTCCTGGATGTGAGACATGGAGTAAAAAGAGATTATTTTGGAGCTTTAAGATTTAATGACTGCCTTGCTGGATTTCAGGCTTGTATGGGGCATGTAACTCCTTTGTTATGGCCAATTTCCCCCTTTTGGGACAGGAGCATTTACTCAATGCTTCTACCCCATAGTGTCTTGGAAGTAACTGACTTGTTTTTCATTCTACATGTGCTTAGGCAGAAGAAACTTGCCTTATCTCAAATGAGACTTTGGACATGGACTTTTGAGTTAATTCTGGAATGAGTTAAGATTTGTGGGTACTGTTAGGAAGGCATAATTGGTTTTGAAATGTGAAAATGACATGAGATTTGGGAGGAGCCAGGGGTGAAATGATATGGTTTGGCTTTGTGTCCCCACCCAAATCTCATGTTGAATTGTAATTCCCAATTTTGAAGGAGGAACCTGGTGGGAGGTGGGTGGTTGGATCATGGGGGCAGATTTACCCTATGTTGTTCTCATGATAGTGAGTTAATTCTCACAGATATGATGGTTTAAAAGTGTGTGGCACTTCCCTCTTCGCTTGCTCTCTCTCCTCCCACTATGTGAAAAAGGTGCTTGCTTCCCCTTTGCCCTTCTGCCACGTTTGTAAATTTCCTGAGGCCATTCAGTCATGCTTCCTGTTAAGCCTGTGGAACTATGAGTCAATTAAACCTCTTTTTTTTTTCATTAATTACTCAGTCTCAGGTAGTTCTTTATAGTAGTAATGTGAGTATGAACTAATACAATGGACAACTACACAGCCATAAAAAAAAATCATGTGCTTTGCAGCAGCATGAATGCAGCTAGAAGCCATTATCTTAAACAAATTAATGCAGGAACAGAAAACCAAATATTGCATCTTCTCACTTAATAAGTGGGAGTTAGACAATGAGTACACATGGACACAAAGATGAGAACAATGGACACTGGGGACTACTAGAGGAAAGTGGAGGGAAGAGGGATGAGTGTTGGAAAACTAACTGTTGGATACTATGCTCACTATCTGGGTGACAGGAACATTCATATGCCAAACCTGAGAAACACAAAATGTACCCATGTAACAAACCTGCGTATGTACCCCTGAACCTCAAATAAAAGTAAAACAAAGCAAAACAGCTTTGAGCCTTGCCTATAAGCCCATTTATTACTCCTGGTGTTCCAGAAGTGGCATAATTTTAAAGAAGAAAACATGAGAAATTTAAAATAAAATGCTTCCTGGGGCATAATGTCATCCTACTCCACCTTCCAATGATCATTTTTTGATTCCTTTCACTGCAAATTACTTCAAAAGCATGGTCTACACACCTCTTCTCCACTGCTCTCTATGTTCTATTCATATGCCATTGCCACACTGTTGTAATTATTGAGTTACATAGTGGTTGACAGGGCTTATCTCCCTCTCCTCTCTTGTTTATTTTTTTAGAGCTTTCATTGCTATTTAGTTTTATTTATTCTCATGGAAACTAAAATCAGCACATCTGGTTTCAGAATAATTACCTACTCTCTCTTTTTTTATTTGGATCACATTTATTTTATAATTTATACAGGGGAAAATGGACATCTTTATAATCTTATTCAAGAACATGGTGTATCTTTCCATGTATTGATAACCTCTGCTGTGTCCTTTAGTAGTATTTAAGATGTATTTTATATAGTTACTCATTCTTGTTTAATTTTTTCCTATATATTTTATCTTCTCTAGTGTCATTATAAGTTTGCTTCTTTCTTTCCCACTGTATCTTCTGTTATATGTGTATATAAAAAATTGATTTGTGTGCATTTATTTTATATGTTGGTACATTTCTGAATTCTAGTGCTTTCTCCTTTTCAAATTTCATAATTCTATTTTGTTTAGCTTTATTTGTTTGCATTGTCTAATTACATTGACTGTTTCATCTAGTTGAATATTAAATATTAATTTATGACATCTAAGCATTCACATCTTGATCCTAACTCCAGGAACAAAGATTTCAATATTTCTGTCTTGATATAATACTGACATTGGGGCTGATTTAAGTATCTCTGATCATGTAACCAAGTTTCAGTAAATTCTTTACTTGTTTTTATTTTTTAAAATTAACTGTATTTGTTGAATTTTGTCAAATGCTTTTCTACTATCTTCAGTGATGGTTATTTGGTATTTTTTATCCTTAATGTTAGTAATATAATGCATTAAATTAATAAATTTTTAAATTTTGTTTCATCCTTGGTTTCTTGAAATAAATCTTACTTGGTCATAAAATATCTTGTAACATGCATTAAATTGTTTGCCAATATTTTACTTACTTTTTTATTGATCAGTATTCATAATCGTACCTTATAACTGCAGCCCTCTTAGTCTTTTTACTCATGTCTTTGTTTCTTTGTCACTCCATTAGGGAACCCACCTGATCACCTGATCAAAGGCAATACTATTCCTTTACAATAAGTAGTTGCTGAATGACTGAATGAATCTGTAGGTAGATCTAAGGTTCAGCTAAGGTTCTTTATTTACTGTCCCACCACACTTTTCAAAATAAGAATAAAAATGAAAGAAAAAGAAAATAAATTCCCTTTGCATTTGAGTTGAAATAGGTTGCTTGTTTGTTGGGTGTATCCTGCTTTTGTAGAGCATGGATGTGCAGCCAGGAATGCAGACTTTGTAAAACTCTCTGAAGTCAGCAGATATATGGCTCCACTGTGAGACCTATAGTGTTCCTACCATACACAAGCAAGTAAAGCAAATGGTCCATGTGAGGGCGACATGAGATAGATGTGGATTTCTGTCATCTTACTTGTTATAATTTCATCCTTTGTCTCTTGCATGCTGTAAGCTAGTTGCACACTAGTTTGCGTACTGTTTATAACACTTTTGGAATATAGCATGGGAGTTTTCATCCAAGGGAGGTGTTGTATCTGGGTCATACTCTGAAGTTCTTTGATATAGCCTCCAATTGGAACACAGAAAATTTCATTTTGTGCTTGAAAACAATGATACCAGATCTAACTCAACTGCTTTAAATAACTACATCTGCTTCTGTGAGCTATGTTGAAAAACTATTTGTGTAGTTTGAACTGTAGCTTTGAATGCTGTCTTTCATAGATTCAAGAGAAAGTTGCATAATGCAAAGGATTTAGTTTAGAAATGTCAGTTTGAAAGTAAACTGAAACATATTAGATTGTAAAATACCACTTAAACTGCTGAAGCCCTATGAAGGAATGCTTTCTTATATTGTAATGTTCCTACTATTGTGCTTTTGAAATAGACGATGCTCAGTACACTTTATTGATTTAAATTTATTTAATAATCTCTTCTCTGTTATAAGATAACATTATTAGCTGGACATTGGGAATTTATTACCATTGGTTAGTATATATTATACTTAGATTTTGTTTTGTTTTGTTTTTTAACAAAACAAAGCTGACAGCAAATACACAATAGGTAGCATCTGTATTGACTGGTTGGTGCCTATGTAATACTACTACATATTTTCACTTTCCCCTCTGAATGCTTGAGTGTTTTTTTGTTTTTTGGTTTTGTAACTAAATACAAGTACTTTACTCTTATATGATGTTATTCTTATGTCATTTTTATCAAATATCAGCATTAGTAGGTCATTTTAATGGTTTCCCTGCCTCCTCTGAGTGCTTATAGTCTAATTATAGTTATATTTATAGTTATATTTAATGCCTACCTTAATTTCATAGACAAGTGTATTTAATTAACATTCTTGATAACAGTATGTACTAAATATTTCCTGTATTCTGAATATCACAATTATTTTGCTGTCAGAATGATGTTTACCTTAAAAATAAATGTCCAAACCCAACTGTGTAGATAATAATAATGCTCACATATTTTGTGCTGTACTTGTACCAAGTTTATATTTAAGCTGATATCTTTTCAGATTTGTTTCTTGAGTTTATGATATTATTATTTTAAATAATTCTCCATGTAACAAACTGATGGGTATTTTAGGACTTACCTTTTTAAAAATAAACTCTAATAATTGCAGATGTGAATGTCTGGTGTGCATAAAAGAAAAGTCATGGTCTTCTGAAGGTATTTATTCTCAAAGATTCCTAGAGCTTGTCAACTTGAGAAAATAGCTTATGTTTTTGAGCCACAGTATTATTACCTATGAAAAGAGTGTAACATTTTAACAAGCTTAATACGATGTCAATAATATAGTAAATATCAATATACTGTGGCTATAATACACTGAATATCTCAAACTGACATTTCAAACTCATAAAATAGATCTGAAATAAATATTTTTCATATTCTGAAAGTGAAACATTAGATTTATGAAAAGCCTAAGACATAAGCATTTCTTATATATCATCAACAACTATATGAAAATCAATGGGTAAATTAGGGAGAATAGAAGAAATAAAACTCCAAAGAAGAATAGAGTGTCACAGTGTTGCGTGTTGCAAATAAACATTATCATATTGCAGATATTGGGAGCTAAAAATAATATCCACATGTAGAGTTTTTAAAGTATTGTTTAATAAACACTTACCCTTACTATCTGCATCGAGCTTTTATATTCTTACATTGTTCCTGTCCTCTCCACATGTACTTCTGTGAGTTAAAATGTAAGACTTTAAAATGGTGTAAAATTTAGAAAGATTAGGGGATCATTTCTAGTGCAACCTTCTGGGTTACTCATTTTTATTTGTTTATTTTCTGTGAGACATTTTACAACTAAGTTGTGAAAAATGAATAATAATACAAATGCAAATTCCTTGTTTTCAGTAGAATGCAATTGATTATTGCCCACAGATAGACTTTTTTTTTTTAATCTATTTGTCAATCCACTTCAGCATTTCTTATCTGCTTGTATTTGTGGGGTATTTTGAATTCTCCTTGGAATGTTATAACATCTTACAGGCTCCCTCATTAGCTAATGAGTTAAACAAAATCTTTGAAATGCGTTCATTTTATATTTGTATGAGAATCATAATTATACCTTCTTTTTAAGATGGATTAAAGACTTAAATGTAAGATGCAAAACTATAAATAAAGAAAATATAGGAAAGATCCTTCTGCCTAGGCAAATAATTTGTGACTAAGTCCTCAAAAGGAAATACAACAAAACCAAAAATAGACAAATGAGATAATTAAACTAAAAAGCTTTTACACAGCAGAAGAAATCATCAACAAAGTAAGCAGATGACCTACAGAATGGGAGAAAATATTTGCAAACAATACATCCAACAGAAGGTAAATATTCAGAATCTCCAAGAAACTCAAACAATTCAACAAGAAAAACCAAATAACCCTATTAAAAAGTGGACAAAAGACATGAACAGACATTTTTCAAAAGAAGTCATACAGGCAGTCAACAACCACATGAAAAAATTGCTCAACAGCGCTAATCATCAAAGAAATGCAAATGATAACCACCGTGAGATACCATCAGAATGGCCATTATTAAAAAGTCAAAATGCAACAGATGTTGTTGAGGATGTGGAGAAAAAGGAATGCTTATACACTGTTGATGGCAGTAAATTGGTACAACCTTTATGAAAAACAGCATGAAAATTTCTCAATCAACTAAAAATAGATCTATCATTCAATCCAGCAATCATAGTACTGGGTATCTACCCAAAGGAAAAGAAACTATTATATCAAGAAGACACCTGTACTCGTATGCTTATTGCAGCACTTTTAACAATAGCAAAGTCATGGAATCAACCTAAGTGTCTATCATCTGGTTATTGGATTAAAAATGTGATATGTGTGTAGGTATAGATACATATATACATGCACACACTATGGAATACTACTGAGTCTTAAGAAAGAATAAAATTATGTCTTTTGTGGCAACATGGTTGGACATTGAGACCATTATCCTAAGTAAAATGACTTAGGAACAGAAAGTAAAAAAAAAACAAAAAACAAAAACACATGTTCTCACTTATAAGTGGGAGCTAATTGGTGGGTACATATGAACATGCAGAGACAAATAATAGACACTGGAGACTCTAAAAGGTGGGAAGGTGGGAGGAAGATAAGCGAAGAAATACTACCTATTGATTATAATGTATACTTATTTGAGTGATGGTGACACTAAAAGCCCAGACTTTACAATACATCCATGTAACACAACTGCACTGGTACCCCTAATTATAGATAAATAAAATAAAATAAAATAAAGATTCTCTTTAAACACTTCTTTCTCTTTTTTTCTTTCTGCCATTTGATATAAAAATACACAATGGAATCTGTAATAGATAAAGAAAATAAGTCATCATACATTTTCAAGTTTCTGGGCTCCTTCCCCTTCTTTTTAAATAAAAAGGAATTGGCATGCATTGTAGTTTATTTGGATTTTTTAAGTCTTACATGTTTTTCAAGAAAGTGAACAGTGGATTCCCCTGATAGAGCAGTGTTATATGCTTTGACAGAGTAATGTACCTCATGAATGGTATAATCTTAGGCGTCTCTTTCTTATTGGCTCCGAGAAGTGAATCCTAAGAAGCAAAGACATTTTTTTCATTTTGTTTCTCTTTTTAAAAAATTTTTCACCTATCCCCTTTAATAATTTTGTGTTTGCTTGGGGTGTTGGTTTGTTTTCATTAGGAAATTATTTTGCATTGGCGGCAGCAGTGATTGGGAATTTAGTTTCATTCTCTGATTTGTTGATCATTGTAAATGGATTAATAAATTATAGAGCTCTATTCTTTATTGGATGAGAGACAAAGAGATTCTGATTTGCTAGTCATTTTTTCTTTTTGTCTATTTGTCTATGTTAACCCCAAATTATTTAACATTTTTATGCCCATCTGGAACGAGAATGGCTCTGATGGACTCTGATAGACTAATAAACTTTTGTTTTTCTGAGTTGCTTGTGTTTTTGAGCTGTGGCTAAAATTGTAGACTGAATCTATACACTCTTTGTATGTCTACATATAATTTGGCATGGCCTTTACCTCTCCTTGTGTGAGTGTTTAATATTTGCCTGTCTTTGGGGATTATTAATGACACATAAAAATCTCTTAAATAGTTTCATTTTTATTGGCTTACAAAGATAAATAAGTACTTACATGAAATTAATATTTCAGAAAATAATGAAATTGAACTTCTAATTACTTTAAATGTGCTATGCTTAATATCTATATTCATTAAGAAACATGCTAAGAATCTGAGAAACTAAGAAACATTTAAAGAATGCAAGTTTCTTATTAAGGTAAATCACTGGCATATGATATTAGCATATTAATTTTTGTTCAATAAACACAACTGTCTTTTTCTCTCATTTATTAGTATTAATGATCACAGAGCATACATTATATCAACATGGGTTTGTTTGTCATAAACTTATTTAGGCTTACTGATCCAGTAAGCTAACATTACTTCTACATAATGTTTAAGATCATAAATATATATCTGTGTTCTACTGAATTGAATTATGGTCATGACTCATTTTTAATTTCAGCAGTAATTATATTTTGTGGTACATCAACTTGAAGAAAATTTCCAAGATCTTTAAGTGATTTAAAATCTTGGACTGATATTAAATCTTGGACTGATATCCATTGAGTTAATGGAAAATCACTGGATATATGGTTAATTTCTATGTAAGAAAATATTGAACAATTCCTTTCTAAGCATAATTTTAAGTTTTTGCTTGCCATTTTTATGTATATAGAATCATTTTTTCTTTGGGTGGCATTCATTTTTGCCACTTTGTAATGGTGTAAAAGGGATGTATGTAGCTGTAGAAAATCATTTTATTTGTATTCATGAGCTTTTCTTATCTGCTAAATTGCTTGCATATAACAAACAGTTCTCAATTTTTATACCCCAGTTTTCTCTGAAATAGAAGTTGGTTACTTTGATTAAAAGTTGCAATTAAGAAAAATGCTTGAGACTACAGTTAGGGGCAATAGTGACAGACTTACGCTTTGTGTTTGCTTATTTTGTTTCTGGGTTCCTTTATACTTTGCGGACTTAGTGAGGACCTCAAAGAGCTTCTCTTTCTGGATTCTGTTTATTGGTACTTATTGTATTAGTAAATAAAAGAGAAATTTTAAAAATATATTTATATTTTGATCAATTTGAAAATAGCCATGAGAAACACATTGCATATTAACAAAAATAATATCTTAGTGATAATATAAAATTGGTTATTACCTCCTGGGTTCTCTGAGATCTCTTCTAAATTACTAGTTTGTACAGAATAATAAAGAACATAATGAAGAACAAAACTTGCAAAATAAATTTTATTTCCATTAGTTTATAAGACCTGTCTGCAAAGAAGCCACGGAATATGTTAAAATGTTAGCAGAGTTTGCGCAATCTTGTTTGCCCTCAGGGTTGGTTCCTTGGTTTACTGAATATATTCAATACATTGAAACAATATATTATTTAATTTCCGTGTAATCTGCCTAGACAGAATAGATTTCAAGTCTTATCAAATTAATTTTTTATACTTTAGGTTGACATTGCTTATGTCTTTGATCAAACAAAAACAATAACAAAACCATAAAAATGACCATAAAATTTCCCCAATTATGAAGAGACTAAAATGTTTTTAAAAATGTGTTACCAGGTACTTCATTTTAAAATATGTACTGTTTCTTTGATTAAATAGGTAAACAAATATTGTTTCTCAGGCTCCCATAATCATATCTTAAATGTCCAAATTTCCTTTGATATCTTTTAAAAATTTTTGCCTTTCTAAAAATCTGATTATATATATACAAAAAGCAAAATAAAATTTCAAGACATATTTTACACTTAAAACTACTATTGACATTTGCCAGAGTGCCCTGGAAATTGCAAAAATGTATTCTTTCACCTGATAAAAAATATGCAAGAGGCCGGGCATGGTGGTTCATGCCTGTAATCCCAGCAATTTGGGAGGCCGAGGCAGGCAGATCACCTGAGGTTAGGAGTTGGAGACTAGCCTGGCCAACATGGTGAAACCCCGTCTCTACTGAAAATACAAAAATTAGCCAGGTGTGGCGGTGCACGCCTGTAATCCCAGCTACTCGGGAGGCTTAGGCAGGAGAATCACTTGAACCCGGGCGGTGGAGGTTGCTGTGAGCCAAGATTGCGCCACTGCACTCCAGCCTAATTGTTTGCTTTATGGAAAGTCCTTAGAAGTTTATCATTGCACTCCATTTCCATAATATATTTTAATCTTGGAGGAAACACTGGTAAAAAAAATTTGCCAAGTTTTCCTATAGTTATCACTGTTCTGGCAGTGCTTTGCCTGATGAGATTAGACAACAATAAAATGTTATCAGTCATAATTTCAGTTATTATTTAAAACATTGTTTGGCTACAGTCTTAATTCTTTAATTTGAATCTAGTATCTATTACACCAGTGGTGCCCAACGTTTTTGGCACCAGGGACCAGTTTTGTGGAAGACAATTTTTTCAGGGACGAGGCAAGGGATGGTTTCTGGATGAAGGGATGAAACTATTTCACCTTACATCATCAGATATTAGTTAGATTCTCATGAGGAACTGACAAACTAGATCTCTCACATGTGCAGTTCACAATCGGGTTTGAGCTCAGCCCCACCGCTGCCTCCCTCCCATGCTTGTTGGCACCCAAAGTCCAGAAGGGGCAGAGGTGGCAGGGGGCTGGTGTGTCAGCACTGCCCTGAGTGCATGTACACCCTGCCAGATTGTGACAGCACCCAGGCTTGGCCACAACTCTGCTCCGCCTTGGAGTTGGCACTGGGAGTAGGGACAGGCCAGGGAGTGGGAGCAGGCACTTCCAAGCCTGTGGGGGAAGGGGACTTCCCAAGCCCCTGAGAGTGTAGGGATGCCAGGTCTGGAGCCATGGCTGGGCAGCTGCAGCTGCGCCCAGGGGCACAGGAATCCTGCCCTGCCTACTC
Source organism: Pan troglodytes (assembly GCF_028858775.2). NCBI lineage: Eukaryota > Metazoa > Chordata > Mammalia > Primates > Hominidae > Pan > Pan troglodytes. Next base: position 89,368,506 of record NC_072411.2, read on the forward strand.
AGTAGGGGGCAGGTCTCCTGCCTGTTCCTGGCTGCCATCGGCTTCAAGGATACCGCAGCCCCGGCTGCAGCCAGCATCTTAGCAGAGGCTACTCCAGACGGGCTGCCACTGCCATCACTACTGTGCAGCCAGGGTTCCTAAGAGGGCATAGACCCTGTTCTACATCAGTGGTTCTCAACTGAGACAGACTTAGTCATGAAGGTTTAGAAAACTAAAGATAATACTTAGGTCTTATGCCAAACTTACTGCATCACTTTGCTTAATGTTCTTTGTATAAAAATACATCTCAAGATTATTATGTTATAGCTCAATGTGTATTTCATTTTGTCTATTTTTAAAAAATGGATTTGTTGTTTTTCTTCCTACAGAAACTACATTTTCTTCTCAGTTGCATTATTATTCTTATTAAGAACCTGCATTAGAACTTTTACTTTTGAAAATTTTCACTAATATATTAACCACAGACATTGTGATTTCTGTCATACACATATTATATCTGATCATTTTGTTTTACACTGATGCTTTCCCTGATGCTCTGCTGTAAGCTATAGACAAGAATTTTGTCTTTAATACTGAAGGATAAACACACAAGCCCTTGGGAAAAAAATTTACAAGGCACTTCAGACTGTTGGCATGTGAAAAACAGATGCATGAGTACGCGCTTGCACTTTCCATATAAGTGGAGTGAACCAGGATTTTGAGAGCATTTTTTCTCTGGAATCTGGCTTTTTTGGTTGCACAGGAGATGGCTTCATGAGATTGCTAATCTGAGATCCAGTTGAACAATAATTAATTTCATAAGACTGAAACAATTGATGAGGGCAATTTTATTGTGTTACTTGTGTGAAATGTTCATTTTGTTTTCATATTCTACTTACTGGATATATAGTTCAAACTCTTCTGTCTCATCTTAAGATCTCTAATCCACAATAATTGTATAAATATTGCTTTTAAAGTGAAACAATACCTTTAGAAATAATAGTAGATTCTAACTTACCCTCAGAATTTTAGGGGAAAAAACATATTAAATATCCTTACTTTTCATGATAATATAGTTAATTGCATAAATCCAGTAAGAATGTACCTTCCTTTCTACCAGTATATAATAGGACAAATGGATTATACACTAAAGGACTTATGTGGAGTGTCATATATCAGAATAATGGTCATCAAATTATGCTCATATTGGAGAACAAAGTTTGACTATTTTATGGAGCCAATGCCCATAATGCTCTCCCAGGAAAACTGGCCTGGTATCTAAATCGCCTGGTAACTGGCTACACGTCCCAGCCTTATAGGTGATAAAGAAGGTCAATTTCAGGAATGCTAGAGATTACAACAAATTTTAGGGACTTTGAGGAAAAAGAAATATATTCAAATTTATAGACATAGCAGATGAAATCTGATAGACTTCTTGTGCATAGTTTATTACTGTCAAAGATAGCAAATAATATAGGCTTTCAAAAATCCAATTCAATATTCCGTTTTAAAACTTCCAGGCAGAAGTTAAATTTGTAACCATAGTGGTTGCTCAGTACTTTATAGTTAACAAATTAGGTAAATTAGATGAAATGGACAAATTTCCAGAAGAAAACAAACTACTGAAACTGGCTCAAGAAGAAATAGACAATCTAAATAGACCTGTATTAAGTAAAGATTAAATCAGTAACTAGACAACTACCTATATCTGGCTAGGGCCTAGATAGCTTCACCACTGAATTTATTAAAGAAGAATTAATACCAGTTATTCACAAATTCTTGCAAACCTGGAAGAGAAGGGACTACTTTCCATAATTTTCTAAGAAGTCAGTATTACTCTAATATCAAAACTACACAAATCTCAGCACTTTTGGAGGCCAAAGCTGATGGGTCAGTTGAGGCCAGCAGTTCAAGACCAGCCTGGCCAACATGGTGAAATCCTGTCTCTACTAAATATATATGTACATATTTATGTTATATATTTATATTTATAGTATATATACTATAGTATATATTTAGTATATTCTGCAAGAGATCCAGAATAGCAAAAACAATTGTGAAAAAGAAGAATAAAACAGAATTCATACTTTCTGATTTCAAACTCACTACAAACAAAGGTAATAATGACAGTGTGGTTTGAGCACAAGGACAGACATATATATATATATGAAATAGAATTTTAAAATAAACCCATGAATCTATGGCTGATTGCTTTTTGATAAGGATGCCAAGACCTTTCAATGGGGAAAATGGTCTTTTCAACAAATGATCCTAGAACAAATAGCCACATTCAAAAATATATGAAGCTAGACCCTTACCTCACACCACATACAAAAATTAACTCAAAATGGATCAATGACCTATAATTTTCTATAAATTTCTTAGAAGATTTTATAGGAGTAAATCTTCATGATTTTGAATTTGGCTAAGGATTCTTAGATGTGACACTAAAAGCATGAGCAACAAAAGAAAAAAATGTACTTAATAAATGTTACCTTTTATGCATCAAAGGACACAATTAAGAAAGGGACAAGACAATTCACAGAATGGGAGAAAGTATTTGCAAATTATCTGAAAAGAGACCTATACATATATATTTGCAGATACGTGTGTGTGAGTGTGTGAGACTATATATATATACATATTGATATATATATATATAAATAATGAAAAGACAACCAAATTAATAATGGACCAATAATCTGAATAAATATTCCTCCAAAAAAGATTACACATAGCCAATAGATGCTTGACATCTTTAACCATCAGAGAAATGAAAATTAAACTACCAGGTACCATTTCACATCCATTAGGATGTCTAAAATAAAAAAGACAGGTAATAACAAGTGTTGAGAAAAATGGAGAATTCAGAACCCTTCATACACTGCTGGTGGGAATGTAAAATGATCTGGCTGTTTTGCAAATGTCCTGAAAAGAAATGAAAACTTTTGTACAAACAAAAACTTGCAAACAAATGTTTATAGGTATATTATTTATAATAACCAAAAGGTAAAAGCAAAACAAACATATCCATCAACAGACAAATGAATAAATAAAATGTGGTATGTTCACCCGATGGAATAAAAGGAAACATTGATACATGCCAAAACATGAATGAATTTTAAAAACATAAGTGAAATCATTTAGTCACAAAAGGTCACATACTATATGATTACAATCATATGAAAGTCTAGAATAGGGAAATCTGTTGAGACAGAATGTAAATTAGTGATGTTTATAGCTGAAATGAAAGTAGAGATAGAGGGATAGAGAAGTGATGGCTAAAGGATACACTGTTTCTTCTCAAGGTCATAAAAATATAATGAAATTGGTGATGGTAGCGTGTCTCTATGGATGTATTAAAATATACTCTACTAATATACTAAAAACTGCTTTGAATATGAAGTATTATATGATATGTCAAGTATATCTCAATGAAGCTGTTAAAAAGTGCACTATGGTTCTAGATTTGTAAAACCAACTTGAGGAGGTCTATATTGTAATTAACACTCTCATGTACCTATCTCAACAATAGGCCAAACCTTATTAAACTAGCAATATTTTTAATCAAGAATATTCTTTCTTTGAGATTAGTATAATCACAAGGAGGAGAGATTATAAGAAAAAAACGCAAGTGTTTTAAATGGGCATTTTTTCCAGAAAACAGAAAATGATGTACATTATTATTGATCATAAAAATAAAAATTAGTTATTAAGTGGAATGCAACTGATTATTGCCCTAAGGATAGAGTGGTTTTGCACTTATTTATAAATTTATTTCAACATTTTTAATATTCTCATATAAGTGTGATATTTTGAATTCTCCTTTGAATTTTTGTAACATCTTACTTGTTCCTTCATTAATTAATGAGTTAAACAAAATCTTTGAAACATTTTCATTTTATATTTGTGTGAAAGCCATGAATATGCTCTCTTTAAAAATTACCTTTAAATACTTATTTTTCTTTTTAATATTTAAACAAAACTACAAAATGAAATATAGTAGATAAAGGAGATGAATTTCTGAACATTTTCTTATTTTGAGACATCCTTTTTCTTCTTTCAGCATAAGAAGGAGTTTGCATCCATTGTAGTATAGTTGGATTTTTTTAGTTTGAAAAACAAATCATGACTTTTTCTTAATTGGTTTATTGAATTCATTTACTGGTTTACTGAAGACTTTAAAGAGGGCAAAAGCGATATTTTGTTAAGAGATTTGTTAATTTTGAGAAGTATCCCATTGATTACTGTAAGAATTATGTTTATAAATTAGATTATTTGGCACTCTAGTAAATATCAATGAAAATAAACTTTAACTCATAACTTTAATATTTTCATACAATCAAAAAATAGAGATATACTCTAGGCATAACATAAATTGTTATAATTGATCAGAATATCTTGAATATATTTTTACAGATAACTAGTGGTTTCTACTAGCAGATTAAAACCAAGAGAAAATTAAAAGTAAGTTCACATTTAAAAAAATTTATAAGCAATAAATACAGCACTACAGCCACCACTAATTCTATATAAATTGGATTACATTTAAACAAACACTGCATTCCAGAATGAATATTTTATGAATAAATGCATTGGAAATTAACTTTAGGAAATAAAATGACAAATTAGAATTTAGAAAATTAAAATATGACTTTCACAAGTAATCACAGTAAAATGCAGATCTACATTTTAAAAGCTAGAAATTCCCCCAAATTTATTTTTTTGACAGCAAAGAAGTTTGCTTTAAAAAAAAGTGTCAGATTTACTTTGCTTTATGAGTATGATACAAAGATATTAAGTAGCATTTAGCTTTTGAGAAATCTAACATTTAAAACTATTCTAAAAATATATGGGTACAAAACTAACAGTGATTAATCATGAATGACTGCTACGCCTCAAGACTGTACAACAGACAAACCCTGGCTATAAAATAAATCTGATCTAGAATTAATATTATAAAAGCACAACAAAAATACTTGAAAATTACATGTTCATTTTAATATAATCTCTGATCATTCAACATTTTTTACTGTCACTTCTACTGTCAAGATGGTTGAGAGTTGACAGTTTGTCTAGAAGAAGGCTGATATATGTCAACATGGTCAGCAAAGGATTTAAATATGGGTCTTTGAATAATAAATAGCTAATAATTGAGTTTATTAAAATGAATTTTTGTATAATTTAGGCAGTTGAAGGTCCAGAACAGCCTGCGTTCCTTTCTATGGCAGCTTGCTATGAAATTCATGTTTAAAACAAAACAATACTTTTTCATGCATAGATAAATTATAAATGTATTGACCAGACCATTCTATATGTTAGTTCTTACGAATTTAGATAATTTGTCTTAGCAATTTGAAATAAGTTCTGAACTCACCATCTATTGACATATTGACAGCTTAAGAAACAACTTATGATGAGTAATTTGTTTCATCCATTTTAATCAGATTGACACACTTAAAAAACAGATACCCATGACTTTTCCCAAAATTGACTTTTACTAATTGAAGTCATTCTTGTTCTTTAGAGATTTCAGCGGAAAATGACATTAGAGAAACTGAATCCCATGCAAATTTCACTTTAATTCATTAGCAAGGTTTTCTTCTATCTTTATTTAATAAAGTCTGACAATAATTCAGTAAGATCTGACAATAATTTTTTCTCAATGATATATTCAAGTATTTCCCTGATTTGTATTATATACAGTAGCTCTATTAAAATATTAAAGCATTGTATATGGTATATATTGTATCCTTCTAGTTTTTTATATTTCTTGAATAACCTGGGACATTTCCAAAGCTATATATCTTCACATAGTAAAAGTCAGTAAAGTAATATTTTAATGGGGTAAAATCTATAAAAGTAGCAGATTGGTATTTATCACAGTAGTTGTTTAAAATTTCTGGATTAGAATGTGAGTTCATTGTCAAAATGAAAAAAGAAATATGTCAAACACACCTATTATTTAGGTATGAGTTATCAAAACAAATATATTCAATAAAATAGTGACCTTGTGTTTTTAAAATAAATATATCTTATGATAGATGTTTCTGTTCTCTTAGTTCTCAAACAGACTTCTGATGCTGGCATCTGGTTGTCTTTAAAATATTTACCAAATATAGCATTCCAGACTCTATTTTATTTAAAAAATCAGCCCAGATACAGTATCAGATATTAACATACACACATTGTTGCATTATATATTTGCTTTAAAAATTACGTAGGTTGTATGTATTTGATTTGAGACTATAAAATAAAATAATGGAGTATTTACAAGCTCATTTTTCACAATTTCTTTTTACAAAATTCCAAGAAAATAAGAAATCCTTCATTGATTTTCTTTATATAAAATGATTGCTAATTTGTTTATACAGTAGAAATGGAAGGAACAAAATTTATATTTACAGCTAGGAATTCCCTCCCACTGTTTGGTAAGACAGGAAGAAGTTGACAAGGTGTTTTGTAGCATCAACTAAGATGTTTTCCTAATGATACAGAAGTAGGATTGCATATTACACATCCTGTTCATCCAGTTTCCACAATGGATATGCCACAAGATATAACTGATGTGTCAGCAAATAAGTAGATCATAACAATTGTACTCAGTTGCTTTTCATAGAGAAAAGAAAGCCAGCAGGGATAATTCACTTCGGTATTGTCCATTTGAGAGGGTAGTTACAAAAAGACTACAGCACTCTGGGCAAAAAAAAAGTCAGCTGCCCCAATCAAGATGGGATAAAGAGTTTTAAAACTAAAAGCTAATTTTCCCTTCATGTTTATAGGCCTTAGCTAGGTCTCTTGGGGCAATAAGGGTAGAATCATGCCCAACATGTATGTTTACTTTTACAGCCATTTGTTTGTGAATTCATGCAATGGTGTGCTGGAACTGGCTTACACCAGCTCAGAAAAGTTGATTGTGCTTTTCTCCAATTCCACACTTGGTGATGTCAGGTTAGTAGCGTCACATCAGGCATAGTGGGAGCATTTACTGACAAACATTACAAACCAGGATTTCTTTTTTCCCACATAGAGCTGGATGTTACACTCTTATCAACACACTACTAATTTCATGTGAGGCTCTTCTTTATGACATTCAAAAAGTCATTTAATATTGAAGTCTTCTGGCTACAGAGTCATGGGTCCAAGTCCTTGAGTTAGGAGAAGCACAAAACAGTGAGACAACCATCCTTCTATTTTCAATTATATAAATTTTCTGGTTTTAAGAGAACATTTTCAATATCATGGATGCTTTTTCCATTTAAGTGTTCACTAGGACAGTCATGACTATAACCTGGACCATCACTGATTGTTGACACTGTGTAAGACGCACTACGAAGAGCTTCTGAGTTGGAAAAGCTGTTTCCAAATTGGATTTTGTATTGATTCCAGTTTCTTCTCAGAATTGCTTGAACCTATCAATCAAAAGGAAAACAGAAAGAACAAGAACAACCCATTAATTGAAATGAAGACACTGTTTTTGAAGCACAATTAAATAGGTCTTGGAGAAGAGCTTTTTTAAAAAAAGTTATGTTAATTAGTGAATAATATAGCTTCATTTTCTTAATTTAAAAAATTAAGTGTACCATCTTCACATTAGGAAATGTATTACAATTACATTGTACTTTACATTCCATTAATATTTTTCATGGCATGTTTTGTCTTCAAAGCTTTTATAATGCATATGTATTTATTGTTGCCAAACAAATAGGTAATCTGGACCCCCATTTACAAGATTTCATGTACAACATTGAGTTTTATATTAATGTCTTTATTAATAGAATGAGAAGACAATTCGTGACAGGATAAGCGAAAGATACACAAAAGAAAAGAAGTTAGGATACGAAGAATACAAATCAGCAGCAGCAGCAGCAGGGCAGTAGCAGCAACCTTTGTTTTTGAGTGATTCCCATATGCCAGAAATTGTGCTACATTCTAAAAAAGGGAGCATGATATTTGTCTTCATGGAGCTTACTACATAGAGGAAAGAAAAATGTTGAACAAATAATTATAAATCTGGTGAATATTGTGAAAAATAAATTTAGGAATGTAACCACTCCATTTTTATATATTTGAATCCTCTTCTGATGAATAAATTTGCAGTTTAATGACTTCCTTCCCCTCTGTTTGAAGCTAGAGATCAGGGGTAGGTGGGTCCTATACAGTAAAATATTGGTCATAATGGAATGTAAGGCACAAGAGTGAATTTTCTTCATTGTCAGTCAACAGGCACAAATGAGAATATTTAAATACATCTCTAGCTCAAGTACCTTGAGGACTTTTCCATGTCTGATGAGTGAGCACACTGGCTTGGAGCAGCCTGCTTTTAGGTTATGAATGTGTTAGCCAAATCCTTGTGACCCGATCTATATCTGCCCAGAGTGGGTTTGCTTTGAATGGTCTTCCCCAAGCTCTCTATTGCTCTTTGGCTCTTTCAGTGCTTTTCCAAAGGGAATCTGAGCATCTCACAGCAATTTTCTGGTAATTCATTTTCTACGTACTGAAGTATAATTGTTTAACTTTCTACTACTTATATAGAATTCCTCAACTTTCTCTTCACTATATCCATGTATACAAATCAATATTAAATCTTTAAAAAGGGCTTACTTCTCTCTTGTTATTTCCTAGTCTAATGGATTAAAACACACACACACACACACACATACACACACACACAAAACCTCAATTCCTCCAATTACAAACATTCTATAGAAAATAGGTGTCCCAGGATGTCTGCAGCTTTACAGGATACTTCAGAGTTCCTGTTAAAGTATCTTATAGTCTGTCACTTAAAATAAACCCAAAGTTTTATTGTCTCATTTCATGTAGGAAAAAAGAAGGAGCAAATATAAAGCCAACAATGTGTTTAGGTAAAATTAAATGAGGTATTAAAATTATCAGTTAATTTCACTCTACTATATAGTTCAAAAATTATATAATTAAAATGAAATAACTTCGTATTGAAAGTTACATTATGATGAAGTTCAGTAACTTCAGGCCTTTCAAGCTCAATTAAAAAAAATATATGGTAACCATATCTGAAGAAAACAATTTATATTCATGTAAATATGCTTTGAAAATAAAAGCATTTATAAGGCAACAAATTTATTTATCTTGCAAAAATTAAACTTTCCTCTCAATTTAGTAATATAATTCTAAATCCTCCATATAAAATATCTAAATTAAGATAATTTAAAAATAACATCTGCATATGTAACAACCTCAAGATCATGAGCAAACTACAAATTGAATGGCTTCAGATTGTGAATTTTAAATACATATTCAGAGATTCAAAACAAAAATGACCATTGACCAATTATCTAGATACATCTGATGAGAAATATTTTTGATCCTTATTTTTTGTTTCATAAACTTCTCCTCATTTTGTTACTAAATGCTGAATTGGTTGAGTACATAATCAATATAGTTTCTGGTTGAGGGGAAGTGGTATATAGCTTTGTATAAAAAATTCTACATAAAGTATGAGAAAAAGCTGACAGGAAGTAATATCTTAGCTGTGAGTCTAGTACTTATAGTCTTAAAAAGGAAAGCTTAAATTCAATTTGGAAGGAAAATGGCTATTGAAATATATGACTGTTTGCTCTTAAAATATCTACTTTGATTAAGGTCATCACTCTATTTCTTCCTTGCAGCTAAATCATCAGAAAAACCATAGAAAGCCAATTTCATGAACTGTGAGGTCTTACTATAGTTAAAAATAAACCTAATTAAAGATCCACAGGCCTTGTAGACTTGTTTGTTTATGTTATTTGCTCTAAGGATGTTACATTTTTCTTCTGCTTCCTCTAATACAATATCACACCTGTTAAATACGACATTAAAGCAGCTACTCTTAATAAACTTTTAATGAGAAAAAATCAGTGGGAGCAAATTTCCATTGTAAGGGAAGATAGCTGGGTGTTATTAAAGATATGAATGTTTTTATTGTTTTATGCATGACCATGTATAAGTAGTAAGGCAAATGTTTAGAATGTAACATTACAACTTTATATACCCATTAACACCCAATAAGGAACTAACTTTATACTCCTTAATGGGAATCAATTTAAAATATTTACGAAACTTTTATAAAAATTCTACGTAGTTCTCATTAAAGAATTTGGGTATAATTGTTCTCAACAAAACTTTTTGCTCATCTTATGGAATATCTACCCTCAGGTGTTGTTAAATATAATCTTCTGATGACTAGAGTCCCTAGTTTATGATCACAGTGCACATTTTTGTCTGAGGGCACTAGGGATAAAGTGAAAGTAATCCAAGCACTTGTCAAGCCACATTTATTTAACTAGTGAGAAATGCTAATAGCAAGATGTTGGCTAAAAAGTACATAAAAGATGGGAAAGAAAAAAACACAAATATTAAGCTAAAGGCAGGCATTTGACCTAATGTGGAAAACAAGAAGGAAACTAAGCCTGAGCAAATGATTTTAAGAAGTACATGACATAGTTGGAACAAAATGAATTTGGCAGTTGTTTCTTCATGTTATGAGAGTGGGAAAAAGTAAGAGGCATTGAGACAAAAAGGGAGGGATCATAGTATTTCTTAAGAAGAGAAATGAATCATACTGAAACAGGGATTGTATCTCCAGAGATGAAGAAAAGGAACAGATATTAGAAATGTTGTGAGGAACTGAAAGATTTGGCAACAACCTAACTCAAACATTTTGTATTATTGTAATTTTCCAATGTCAAAATTTTCTCAATTTTAGGACATGGCAGAAGATCAAGGTTCTGTGTCCCTTTTGTTTACACAGATCGAGTGTAACAGGAGTGTTAGGCATTACTTTAGATATTCCCTGGGCACTCTTTCTAAATAAAAGAGCCAATTTGGGATTTTGATCCAAAATGATTAATGTTCCTGTTTGCACATGTATTTTTGAAAATAAGTGATTTGACAAATCAAATAATAAGTATACTGAGAATCTCACGAAGTGGGGCATGGTGCTAAAAACTTTATCTTTCTTAGCTTGTATTTATTTTTCTGAGACCTGTGTAGAGAACTTGCTTTAATTTCCCTTTAAGAAAGATAGACACAGGCTCCTGAAATTTGCCAGCATTTGCCAAAATATCACAGCCAAGATGAAAAGTAGCATCTTTGGTGATTAAATGCATTGCTGTGTTTATTCTACACTGCCTCCTATTACAAAATATTTTACTAGTGAGTGTGTTTTGAATATTTAAAAATTAGTTCATAGAATTAAAATCTGTTTCTGTAGATACAGAGGTCTACCTTTCCTATTTCATGCATGTTCTTTAGCATGTTGTCCATATCACTCTCATCTATATTTAATTATTACATCCTATACAAGTAGCATTTAGGGTTGTCTAATTCAGTGTATATAACATTAAATTTATAGAGGTATATAATAAAATCTATTTGAATTTTACTATCAAACAAATGATTTATCTATTTTTTGTAACTGCATTCTCTGTCTATGCTTCTCTGATTTCAGAAAAAGTTGCTCTTGTCTTCTGTATAGCAGAAGAATTATGGAAGTACCACTTAAATGTATGAAATATAGTCTACAATGTGTGGCAATTCTACACCTCATTACAAATAAATAAATATAGATAAATAATAATAATATAAATAAATACGTGTTGAACTTGAGATATATTTTAATTAAAAACTAAACATTGAGTTTTATTATATGTCAAGATGAGGAAGTAAAAATATTACTTAAGCAAGCGCAAATAACATGTTATAGTTTTTCATGATGTGTGCATGATTTCCAATGTTCATTTTTTTCATAGGAATGGTTGTCATAGGTTATACCAACTGGTCCCATGTGTTCCCCATCTGAAGCTTTATGATAAGCTTCACATTATCAAGTGTCTGTGTCTCACTCAGCTGCTGTCTGGATTTCTAAACTTTGTTCAATTTTGCCAAAATCCTCCTACAGGTTAAATTGTGTCGAGCAGATTAAAAACATATAAAGAGCTAAGTCAATAGAGCTCAGATTACTGAGCTATAACACATTTGTATGCATAAGAAATATGTTACCAGCTTTCAAAATGCCTGAAACTTCCCAAGTAGGAAACGCATGGATAAAAATCTAGAAGTACTGAAGAGTACATGGTCATGTTATGAATTAGAGCATTCTCTTCTAAATTTCCTAACCCATTGAATTTCTTCCCTGTATAACCAAGAGTTTAATTTTTAAAATCCTTTCGTATTTGCCATAAAGTTGTTTCCATAGGCTACATTGTAAGACAGGCAAAAAAGAGAAAGAGGGAAAATGAGATGATCCTATTTCTTATTTCCTATTAGAGTGTATGTTCTATGAGATTTGGGATTGCCTGGCACTGTATCTGGGGAAAAGCTCAGACTTAATGGGACTCAAAGGTATCTCAAAAGATTAGATGAATAGCATTTGAAATATTTTTAAGTGAGGTTGACTTTTCCCTGGCTTTGAACTCCAATATGACCTGAGCATTTGAGAAGGAGAGTTAAACCTATGGTAAGAGATTCTATGGTTCTTTCCCTGATGGAAACAGAATTTAACATGGTTGTTCCTGGGGAATTTATAATTTTATCTCATTTAAATACATGGATAGATAGACAGTAAATATAAAATAATAGAAGGAATAAAATCAATTATCATACCTCTCCATTAAAGAAGCAGAAAATGGTAGAGACCAAAAGACCCTGTAAAAGAAAAATAGAATGATCTGAATCCAAATGGAAAGATACATGTATTTGTAACCAAATAGCTGTACAAGTAGTCAGGAGTAAACCAAAGCTATATGTATATTTAATACCAAACTTCTCAAGCTGCCTTCTTATCAAGAATGCCATACCTGGAAGTGCATAAGGATGTGCATGATGTAGTCATATACCTCCTCTGCAATCTTTCCTTCAGGTCGCCATGGAATCAGCACAAATTCAATGCCAAGCAATGGCACCAAGATAAGAGTAGCTCTCACAGCTTTCATGTACAGATTGGATTCCGCTTGGTGTGTAACTTTTAACTTGGTGATGAGAACGCGTACAATATTTAACAAGAAAAAAAGATTCACCTAAAAACGAAATAAAATGGCATCTGAAAATCATTTCATATTTAATATTAAGAAGCATTATTCAAGTATCTCCAATTTTATAAATCTTAAGATATTTTTAATGTACAAGAATATTTTTAAAGGGTATTATTGCCTAAGGCATTAATTTATATTTCTGGAATTGTGATTTATCAATTTAACAAGTACATCAATTTTAATAAACAAGTTTTTAAAAAGTAAAATTAAATTATGGTATAATTACTGTGGAACATATTCAGTTGAAGAATATTTCAGTTTTTCTCAGCTCATTTTCACGTGCAATTAAAAAAATCTGTGGTCTAAAAACTAAAGATTTTGAACATTTTCATATCAAAGAAAATAATTGTTTATAGAAAAATGCTAATTTTTAAAGCATCCCCTCTTTATCATGTCCATATGACATACTTTCTAAATGTATATTATACCATAATAACCATTTTCATCTTTCAAACCAAAAACTTTCCTGTTTCTTCTAGTAACAATAATCTTTACAACACCTCTCCAAAATATCACTGTAATCCTCTTTTACTTATGAGGGAACTTTGAACCAGCTGATATTCAACCCCAGTCATTCTAGAGCTAAAATAATTTGACATTCTATAAGACTTCCTGTTAATTACTGTCTGCAATGACATAATATTCACTATTTTTGTGCCTTAACAACTTTCTCGAAGAGACAGTAGTTTCTTTGGATGGGAGACATAAACCTTTGACACTCTAATGTGACTCAGCAAACAGGGTCCTACTGAAACATATTTATTTCTCTTTCTCTCGCATAATACAAGTTTATCTTTCTCTTATTTTCACCCAAGTTAGAGTTTATCTCTTTCTTATTTTCACCCAGTCAATATCTTTTACTTTGGTCCATTTTCTCTATGCCCATTCCTTATGCCTTCCATAGAATCATGAATATTAATTCCAGAAGAGCTCCACAGGGGCTAATGGCTATTCTCTTTTCTTTTTCCTCACCCTTAGTTCTGGCATCTGCCCTTTGTTTAATAATCTTAAATTTTCAATCTATGCACCAAATGTAATTTATATCCACACAGTTTAAAAATTGCAAAAAATAGTAGTTTCCCATTTATTATAGAAAAGAATTAACAAAGAGCATGCATTTGCTAAATGGACACATGTGTCATAAAAATAACTGGGCACAAAAATATTCTACCACTATTTTTAGAAAATTTAATAGAACATATGCTTCAAAAATATACAGCTCACTATAATCCTAATGGAAACACATCTATGAAAAGCAATGTTTGCAGACACAGAAATACGATAAAGGCAAAAGCAGAATAAGCCATTTCAACAGGTGTGAGAATGAAATGTGACAAATCAACATGTCAGCTGTTATTCCACTCATCCTAATATATTCCATTCATAAGCATCCATTGCTCTTTTAAAAAAGATAAAAATGCTCTTTTATCTGCTTAATATCAAATATTTTATAATCTTAATACATTAAATCATAAACTATAAAAAGACAGTAGAAACATTGCAATTTAGATGATCCCAATTATATGAAAATTTTTAAATGCAAAGTGCTTCTCCAAATGGGAAGTCTGATTTAAAATGTGAAACTAGAAACTAGAGTTGACAATAGAGTTAATTATTCTATTAGCTATTTTATAAATAATTGTCTTAGAATGAATTGGATGCTATTTTCCATGCTATTTTTCCACACAACATAGTTTTGAGAATTATAATCCCTTCATCTTACTTTATTTTCTGTAAATATTTCCATTTACTATAAGCAAAAATAAAAGAAGAATTTTAAATTTTAGAAGAACTATGTCTGAATTTCACCCACCCTTGAGCAAAACTAGTTCAGTAGAAAAGAAGAAACCTTTAACTGACATACTCATAAAGTTTACATAGCTAGTAGGCCCATCAGGCTATTTTGATATCACAGTACCATGCTTGGGTCATGACAGGAACTGGGGTAAATCTATACAGTGGCTGTAGGACAGTTTCTGGAAGTCATTCCCAAACAATCACTTAACTATGCACTGAAGTCACCTAAATATCTGTCACTGAACCCAAATTAAATGTATCATCTCTCAACTTCCCCTCAACAGGATCTCAAAAATGCTGTAGTCACTCCAGTACCACCCTGCTCACATGGAAATGTGATGGAGGAAGTCTGAGTGGAATGACTTGTGATTAAAATATCTTATTTATAAAAGTTGTGCAAAAACATATGATAACCATGAGAACAATTACTAGGGCTCTTCTGAGGAGCTTGGAATTGGCCAGGACCAAGAAGGAGCTCTGAAGCTTAAACAAGGACAGAATGATTTATCCGGACAGAAAAATAGGTTCCTAATCTTGTTTTAGGCCAACAAGATGGGAAAGTTTTAGGCAAATAATGTGGATTTTCGTTTCTTTTCTTACTGACCAGCTTGATGGGCTATATTCCTGTATTTCATCCTTACTTTTCTTCCTTAAAGTTTACATGAACAGATGTTTCCAAGGATAGTGTAGATGATGTTACATTTTGCATTTGCTAGGTGCTTTCACTTCCTGAACCTTACTGATTTAGAAGTCTGAATCATGTACCCCTCTGTGCAGCCAGATCTTTTGTAATAAAATATTGTCTTGCATTTGTTCTGGAATCTCCTGGGTAGCCCAAACGATATATTATAATTTCTTCAAGCTCTCCTCAGAGTAGAAGCATGGTATGCAGAAACTACAAGTGAGGAAACTTGGAAGGCATTTTTTCAAGAATTTATAATATTCTATGCACTAACTGTGCCAGATCACTTAACAGAAAGCATCTCATTTAATCCTTATGATACCCTGTGAGGTATATATTCTTATTATTCCATCATTACAGATGAGAAAACAAAGACACAGAGAGGTTAAAAACAAAATAAAACAGAAAACTTGCTCTGAGATGATACACAGGCAGCTGTGGTAGAGCCAGGATTCAGTGCTGACTCTTTTATGCACACAATGCAAAGCCAGGCAGTCTCAGGGTACAACTTAAACACAGTATGTCACTCATGCCCTTAGAATGTAGGAGAAGGAAGGGAGGCAAGTGCCTCTGCCTTTGAAATTTTCACTATAATCTACATTAAGGTATATCAAAAAATGTTATGAAAGTCATAATAAATTCTATAAGAATGGCTTAACAATGATACATTTTGAGAATGGTTTGAACAGTGATCCAACACAACCATATACTAAACTGCAGCTAGCAAATATAGTTAAATAATAGAATATCTGTATTTAAAAAGAGTCTGAAGAGACGAATGAGGAAGCTTTGAATTTTACATGAAAAATATCACATACATACACAAGCACATATATAAATAACTTGATCGCAGCTGTAAATAAAGGGTATTTGAATAGGAGGAGAGGAAGTCAAATTGTCTGTTTGCAGATGACATAACTGTATATTTAGAAAACCCCATCGACTCAGCCAAAAAACTCCTTAAGCTGATAAGCAACTTTAGCAAAGTCTCAGGATACAAAATCAATGTGCAAAAATCACAAGCATTCCTATACAGCAATAATAGACAAACAGAGAGCTAAATCATGAGTCAACTCTCAATCACAAATGCTACAAAGAGAATAAAATATCTAGGAATACAACTTCTAAGGGAAGTGAAGGACCTGGTCTTCAAGGAGAACTACAAACCACTGCCCAAGAAAATAGGAGAGGACACAAACAAATGAAAAAACATTCCATGCTCATACATAGAAGAATCAATATCGTGAAAATGGCCATACTACCCAAAGTAATTTATAGATTCAATGCTATCCCCATCAAGCTACTATTGACTTTCTTCACAGAATTAGGAAAAACTACTTTACGTTTCATATGGAACCAAAAAAAGAGCCTGTATAGCCAAGACTAAGCAATCCTAAACAAAAAGAACAAAGCTGGAGGCGTCACGCTACCTGACTTCAAACCATACTACAAGGCCACATTAGCCAAAACAGCATGGTACTGGTACCAAAACAGATACATAGACCAATTAAACAGAACAGAGGCCTTAGAAATAACACCACACTTCTACAACCATCTGATCTTTCACAAACCTGACGAAAACCAGCAATGGGGAAAGGATTCCCTATAAAATAAATGGTCTTGGGAAAACTGGCTAGCCATATGTAGAAAACTGAAACTGGACCCTTTCTTTATACCTTATACAAAAAATAACTCAAGATGCATGAAAGACTTAAAAGGAAGACCTAAAACCATAAAAACCCTAGAAGAAAAGCGAGGCAATACCATTCAGGACATAGGCATGGGCAAAGACTTCATGACTAAAACACTAAAAGCAATGGCAACAAAAGCCAAAATTGACAAACGGGATCTAATTAAACTAAAGAACTTCTGCACAGCAAAACAATCACCAGAGTGAACAGGCTACCTACAGAATGGGAGAAATTTTTTGCAATCTACCCATCTGACAAAGGGCTAATATGCAGAATCTACAAAGAACTTAAACAAATTTACAAGAAATAAACAATCAACCCCATCAAAAAGTGGGCAAATGATATGAACAGGCACCTCTCAAAAGAAGACATTTATGCAGCCAACAAACATATGAAAAAAAGCTAATCGTGACTGGTCATTAGAGAAATGCAAATCAAAACCACAATGAGATACCATCTCACACCAGTTAGAATGGTGATCATTAAAATCTCAGGAAACAACAGATGCTGGAGAGGATGTGGAGAAATAAGAACACTTTTACAATGTTGGTGGGAGTGTAAATTAGTTCAACCATTGTGGAAGACAGTATGGTGACTCCTCAAGGATCTAGAACCAGAAATACCATTTGACCCAGCAATCCCATTACTGGGTATATACCCAAAGGATTATAAATCATTCTACTATAAAGACACATGTACACGTATGTTTTCTTGCAGCACTATTCACAATAGCAAAGACTTGAAACCAAACCAAATGCCCATCAATGATAGACTGGATAAAGAAAATGTGGCATATATACACCATGGAATACTATGCAGCCATAAAAAGAATGAATTCATGTCCTATGCAGGGACGTGGATGAAGCTAGAAATGATCATTCTCAGCAAACTAACACAGGAACAGAAAACCAATCATTGCATGTTCTCACTCATAAGTGGGGTTGAACAATGAGAAAATATGGACATAGGGAGGGGAACATCATACACTGGGGCCTGTCGGGGGGTGGGGGTGAGGGGAGGGATAGCATTAGGAGAAATACATAATGCATGTGGGGCTTAAAACCCAAATGACAGTCCCCAGAGTGTGATGTTCCCCTTCCTGTGTCCATGTGTTCTCATTTTTCAATTCCCACCTATGTTGTGGGGTCAGGGGAGGGGGGAGGGATAGCATTGGGAGATATACCTAATGCTAGATGACGAGTTAGTGGGTGCAGCGCACCAGCATGGCACATGTATACATATGTAACTAACCTGCACATTGTGCACATGTACCCTAAAACTTAAAGTATAATAATAATAAAAACAACAACAACAATGAAAGAAAAAAAAAACCCAAATGACAGGTTGACGGGTGCAGCAAACCACCATGGCACATGCATATCTATGTAACAAACCTGCACGTTCTGCACATGTATCCCAGAACTTAAAGTATAACAACAACAACAAAAAAATGAATAGCAGCTGTAACTAAAATACCACTCCTAAGGACTGTAATTGCAGTATGATCTCTAATACTCTCTGAGACAAAGCATGCTAGATTGCTAGTTTGTATTAATTTACTTTCTCATTCAAATAATGTAATACACTTGTAATCCCAGCAGTTGTGGAGGCCACGGCAGAAGGATCACTGCAGCCCAAGAGTTCAAGACCAGCCTGGGCAACATAGTGAGATCCTGTCTCTATAAAAAAAATTTTTTTAAATTATCCAAGCATAGTAGTGTATACGTATAGTCTTAGCTTCTCAAGAGCCTGAGGTGGGAGGATCCCTTAAACCCAGGAGTTGGGCTGCAGTGAGCTGTGATCATTCTACTGCACTCCAGTCTGGGCAACAGAGCAAGACCTTTTTTCAATTAAAATAATAAAAATAATAATAGTGTAATAAAAGCATCAAATGTGACTTCTGTTTTCCTGCAATCACACTAAAATGTCTAATTCATGCACTCACATTAACTGATAATAATTATAATGTAAAATTTGCATAGGTATTTTGTTTTTTCTTATTTGTCACCTCCCACCACCCCCTGCTAGATTCATCCTCTATTCCTCTCTGTGCCACAGGAGGATGATGTCTGTGAACAGCTTCACCCAGACTTCCTTGCCCTGAGACGTTTGCTGCATCTGGCTAATTGGAAAAACCAAAAGATAAGAGTATGGGAATAAAGATAAATTTGAGTCTTTGTTTCTGCTGCTTCTATTCTGCCAGGCTGTGGTTTTGGCAGTGGTTGTTTTTCTCTGCTCAAGATCAGATCTCTTACTGGGTGACTCCTCCCAGTGCTCATTTCACTGCACTAACATTTCTCTCTTCAGGTCTAGCTGTGATAACAGCATTCCATTGTTGGTCCCTAATGGCTCACCATCCCTTACTAATTAGTT
Source organism: Pan troglodytes (assembly GCF_028858775.2). Classification (NCBI taxonomy): domain Eukaryota; kingdom Metazoa; phylum Chordata; class Mammalia; order Primates; family Hominidae; genus Pan; species Pan troglodytes. The sequence continues at coordinate 89,388,080 of NC_072411.2, forward strand.
CCTTTGCCTTTCCTGCGCATACATCAGATATGATACCTTCACTAAACGCTATTCGTTTAAGCACTGTGAACATGCATGTCCATCTGTGTCCACTGGGACCCTGAAGGATACCATAGGCCAGATGATTCAGAAATAAAGTTGAAATGTGAGCAATGATAAGGAAAGGGGAATTTGTTACATACCAGTAAAGCAGCACAAATTGGGCCATGGATAATGTAGAGGAGATGGGTATCAGAACTGATCCAGCAACTAGAGAAAACATAATAACATTATGTTGAAAATTTTTATTTTACATTATTCCAGTAGAAATAATAAAAAGAGATTTTCTTACTTGTCATTGTAATATAAGCTTCTAGCAATGGCATGTATACAAGCAGGAATCAGTGGAAATCCTGTAATAACAAAGAAAAAGAAAATAAATAGGCATTTTTTCTACAGATGGTATTTCGAAAATATGTAATTAAATACAAAAATTCAAAGATACTCTAGGAGCAAAAAAACTAGCCACTATATATTTGTTGAATAAACATTATTTGTATCGTCAACAATACACATTATAAAGTATTAGGTATTTACATTTTTATGTTTGTGTGTATATGTGTGTATGTTTTCTTCTACTATAATTCATAAGTCATTTTGAATCAGTGGACTTCAGAGCTTAACTCTTAAGATGTGTTTCCTAAGCCACAAGGATTAGAAGAAATTCAGCATTCATGTACTTTCTGTGAGATGGAATTGGCCAACATTTGGTACATTATCAGATGTGGAAAAAAGTGGAGAATCACAAGAACTTCCACTATGAGAGAGATTACTACTAGTAAGCCATTATTTGAAGAAGAGAAGAAGAAAAAAAGTGATTAATTTATGTACCAAAAATTTGGCAGCCTTTGAACATTCTAAATCAGCTCTTCCAAATACGTAATTAAGCAATGCTTTATAAAGTTAATCAGAATACACTAAAATTGTGGGTGTGCGTGTGTGTGTATATATACAACTCTGTATATGTATTTCTTTCTAGATATAGATGATAGTTTAGATAGATGATAGAGATATAGATAGATAGATGATAGGGTAGATAGATGATAATAGATAAGTACAACTTCAGTTTTGTTTCTGGAAACTAGTCCTGTTAAATTCATTTCTGCACTTCATATTTTGTATTATTCTAGTTATTTTTAATATGTCAGAAGTATATCACTGTTTGCTTTGTGAATAATACCACATCAGGATATTGTGTAGAAAAAATAAATCTTTTGCATGCCTTTATTCAATTACTAATCCCTCTACTCTTACCGTAAAATGACAATATTTTAAACAAATATTTTTAGAATGGAACTTCAAAGATGTTTGAACCCAATGCTCTCATTTTACACATGGCAAAAATGAATATTCAGAATGGTACAAAGACTAAATCTTTAATTTATGATTCTACTTCTATTGTTTTAGTCACTACATATTCAGCCAAGATACCCTATACATTGGCATATTCAATAGAAAAAAAGACACTATTATATATTGACTTGTGACTACTGAAAACAATGGATGAGTCAGTGATACTTTGCTTAAAATGTTGCAGTTTACAAGAATAAGCAAAAGTTAATCACCTGATATTCTTTAAAAATGATTACTCATTGGTATATTCATATTACAAAGGAACCTGGCATCCTCCAAAGGCTTCTTTAATCCACTGAATCAACAAGTATGTATAATGACACTTACCCCAGCCAAGAAAATAATACCACATTAAATGTTGCTTCTCTGCAAACACGGCCACCACAATGAGTGTGTGTAGGTAAATGCCTTCACAGAGCATCCAAAAGTAATTACAGCCCATCAGGTAAAGATGAATGAACTGGGACACTTTGCAACTAACCTGTGAGGAAAAAAAAAACCCCAATATTTACTTGTTTATGAATTCACATGTAAAGCAATACTCTAGTTTAGCTCAGGAAACATGGAACGAACATTCTCCCCTACACACAAAATCCTATACATTAATGATTAGGATTTGTGGAATGCCAGTCTTCGTATTCATGTAATGATGCCTTTAGTTTTTAGCCACAGACTCCAAAGATTGATAATGGTATATCTTCCAGAAAAAAAGTGTAACTTCTAAATCTACTTTATTTAGTGAATGTGTATTTTCTGAATGTGTTTTTGTTATTATGTAATTATAAGTATAAAAGTGTCACACATAAATAACTTTACACTTATTTATATCATCATGAATCCCTTGACTGTTACATTCTGTTGGAAATAATAGTAATTTTAAAACCAATTCATTAAAAGTGCCCAAATACTTGAAAAGTTTTGCATATTACATGCTCCTCATGCAAATGCTTATTAAGAAATAATCTAATACATCCATAGGTTATCCTATCCAAATATGGAGTCTGAGGGTAAGTAAAAGGACAAAATTATGGTTTCCCTTCCATTTTTCCTGAGGTCTCCATTTTTGCTTCTCTACTTTTAAACAGGCAGGAAGAGAGACATTCAAATTACAGTAAAGAAAACACAAAAGAGTAAGAGTGAGTTTACTCTTAAACAGGAGAATACAATTAAAGCTTTCCCAAAAATACATGACCTGTTACTCCTATTGGCTCCAGTTTCTAGTCTGAAAATCAATAAAAGTTTAGTGGCAATTATCATTATTTTTGAAATAGTTTTTTTAACCAAAAATAAAATTGAAAAGAAAATGCACTGGATTGTTAATATTGGGTTATCACAGAATAGTAATAATGGCATCTGCATAGGAGTCAGCCTAAAAATACTTTTACATATATTGTTTTATTTAATTCTTAACGGTAGTCCTATGAGGTGTACATTATCACAGGCATATATTTTATAGATAAAAAAACTTAGTACCAGAGAAGTTAAATGATTTGCTAATATTTATACATCAATCAAATCTACAACCTGAACATTCCAATTTTGTTTTCATTGTATACGATGCCTCCTAACTAAAGGATATTTGTAAAACCTATTTATTCATTAAATGTATCTGCAGAATACGTAACATTAAATTTTAAATAATGTAACTGTATGTAAAACACAGCATTATATTAAAGTTCACTCAAAGGTGAAAATGAGATAGTCTACTATATGGAGAGAAATCATAAATTTCAGCTTCAACTTTTTATCTAAAGAGTTTTTAAGTATTTATATTTAATTCGGCTTCTAATTCTTGATTTCATTAAAAAAGTTAATCGATAAACCATTACAATAAAAAAGAATTAAGAGCATACTGCAGAAAAATATTTCTATGCAGGGCATTAGTAACAGAGACAAAACAAAAATATATGACAATTTATAATGTGTTTATTAAACACATCTTTGCGTACAAATATGAGATTTAGAATCTCATGCTCTGCAGCTTCAAGACAAAACTCCGAATCTCCTTGTCTTACAGAAATTCACTCTAAAATGGCAGGACATTAGCCAGATTTTTATGTTGCTAACTATACCCCAGTGTGTTTTCTAATCCAATGACTTTAGAGTGGAACATATACAAGATTAAGCAATCCGGATGCACATGTGCAAACAATGCAGGGACTTTTAGAATTTTGAAAATTACTCTAAAAACACACATAAAACACACATGAGACTGTTTATTGACCCACTTGGTAAAAATTCTTTCCCTTCCTGATTTCAGTCACTAGATAATTTTTTCTTTTAAAAAACACTTTATATAGACACACACACACACACACACACAAAATATAGTAAATATCCCATAAACATTATAAAAGCAGATAATTTTTAAAATTTGAATGTATGTTTATGTATGCAGATATTTTAATTTAAACATTTTACATATGCATATAGCTTACACAAAATATTTACATTTAGATAAGTAAATTTTAAACTATGTTTGAAAAATATAGCCTGTAAGGCAACAATTTATAAATGTTTATTGAGACCGAACACTGTAGTTTTTAAAACATTATGCTATGAAGTTTAATCTTATGTAGGATATGTACAATTCATTCTTTTCCTGGTTTTATTGACTTTTTAAAGTCAGCCTGATACAAAAAATATAATTTATTTAAATTTTCCATGTGCGTGTACTATTTTTTGAATTACGCAGAGTTCATTGCTTTGAGTTTTTCATTTGGATTGAATAAATATTATGTAGTGATAAACTATTATGTGCCATAGCGAGAGGACTCTACAGCTATAAAATGAAGTGAAGATATGTGTACATGTATAAATAATTGAAGCAAAGAAATTATTACACTTTTTTATGTTCACTCTGTATCTTGGGGAATACTGAGAATACTCTGAGGGAATACTCTGTAGAGTATATGTAGCTATATTCCAATGTAGAAAGGTAAATATTTCTCAATATTCCCCAAGATATAAAGACTTGAAAATATACATATATGTCAGACTTGAAAATATACATATATGTGTACTTAATTATACACATTATGCATATATCAGCCATGTTCCCCCTTTCCCATTAGGCCCTTGAACCAAGGGCACAATCTTGGTTTACTTACAGGATTTGTGGCTACTAAGGCCTGGTTGTTGGCCACTGCAGTGAGGTGAATGATTGTTACAACAGAGTTACAAACAAATGAGAAGAACAGATTTTTATGTAAGGTAATCCTTTGGCAACTTAGGCTCCTAAAAAGCAAGAAAAACAAGTGTGTTGACATCATGAAATGTTTTTTTATTAATCATTATTCAAATAAGATACATTCCCAATTCATAGCAGCTGATCCACTTTTGAAACAATTATTTTTTCTCCCTAAGATCCACTCATTACAAAAATCTTAATTAGGGAAAACCTGTAAGTACTTAAAACCTAGAGACAAATGAGTTGCTCCAGAAGAGGTAGATATACATAGGGATAGAAAATTTGCCTGTACAAGTCCTCTACATGACTTTCTCTATTAATTTCTGAACATAATTAATAGTTTAATTCATTTTGCAAACATTGGGATTCAGTTAAGTTAGATAATTGATCAAAACTCCTGCAGCTAATTAATTTGAACACTTTGTATTTGCTGTCAGATTCTCATGTGGATAACTTTTTTCATTACACCATATATATTGTTCTGTTTAAATATAACTGTGTGTTTTGTTGTGATGGTGGT